>NC_084587.1:53327409-53627409 GCF_033807715.1 Cololabis saira
AATAGTTCAAGTCTATTCCAACCAGGATCTGATTCTCTGATCTGTTTAGTTTTGCTGTGATTGATGCAGTTGGTTAGGAAATTCTCTTTTTGCCTTTGGGATGGGACACAAACAAAATGTTATTAAGTGTAAATTCAGATCAGCTAATAATTGTACACCCAGCTAATAACCATACAAGTTACTGCATCTTTATTTGTAGGGCGTGGTACTGTTTTAGTTATATATTGTATAATATCTTTGTCAGATCAGTAACACCGTAGTAAATAGTCTAGCAGTCAGCATGTAAATGGCCTACTTGAGGAAGAGCCCAACGGAATCAGGACTCAATGTTATTACCAACAGGAAGCATGCAAAAATGAAGACTGAATTTCTAAAAAATGCCTATAAAAGCTCAGAGCACACTGGATGCAGAACCCCCCTCCCCCAGGTTCTAATATCTGAGGCCCATTATCTTGGTGTCCCTGTTTGTGAGGGATCAGTGTGGCGGACTCCCGGTGGGAGGAACTGTGGCCTGGTAAACACACTGCAAAGAGAAGCGCTTACACCTGGCGGGACTCCCCTCATATGGCCTTGTAGAAAGTTTGTACTCCTTTGTACATATATGCAAACGCATACAAATCATATGATTGAAGTGCATTTTATAGTAGCTACACAAACAACAGCAAATCAAATTAAAGCTGCAAGCAGCGATGAACGGGCCCTCGCGCGTGCAATTTTCACCAATAAAGGTCAAGGACTCAAAACTAAGTCCGATGACACCACCCATGACTCTTTATGTCAAACCATTCAAAGGTTGTGGCAGAAAATAGGAACTATCAAATATCGACCAATCAGAAGAAGGGGCGGGGCTAATTTGCACCAATTATTATTATTTCGTTTATTTCGGCATGTTTATATAGACACATTTCATCTCCAGAACATTATACATTGCATACTCAGCACATGACGAAAAGGGTACGGGAGAAGCTGACGCTTATCAAAGTCCCGCCCCGTTCTATGTAAGATTCATGATCACATCAACAACAGAATTCAGTAAGATACATAGTTTACCACATAGCAATTTGTCTAATTTCATCCTTCACAGTCCAGATAGCATGTATGTTTGTACACGTGTCCAGTCCACTCATCCTGATCACCGTTCCTGTGATTTACTACTGTGTCCACTGTTCAGTTATTTTTATGTCCAAGCCTCTTTTTGCATGCAATCCACTTTGCAATGGAGGTGCGTGTGTCAATGCAGATTTTGATTAGTCGCTGTCCTCTGGCTCTCTAGCCGCCACAGCCTTTGCCCCCTCCGCTCGTACTGACTTCATCTCCTCCCGAGCTTTGGACACATCCGACCATACACTGGTCAGTCTCCCCTGGATGTCAGCGAGGCCAGAGAGCAGCTTTGCCTGATCAGCTCTCACTTTTCTCAACTTTTGTAGCATCCAGACCCCGCCAAGCCCTAGGATCACCAGGCCCACCGTCATGCCCGTGAATATATAGACGTCCTCCACGTCTTCCATATCCAGCACCCCAAGACACACTACTTTCCATTTATTCCAGCTATCCATAGTGTATCCCGCCAAGAATGTCCCATCTGGACAGGCCGGTTCCCCTGTCCCAGCACGCCGTGTAGAAAAAATCTTGTCAATAGCATTTACTGACCAGTTCAGAATCTCCATTCTTGATTTTATGTTCTGCTTGGTCGTGAAGGTGAAGGAGTCAAAACTGAGTCCAATGACACCACCCACGACTTTTTATGTCAAACCATTCAAAAGTCAAACCAATCAGATGAAAGGGGGGCACGCTTTTTGGCGTCTATCGTCGCCACGGTAACGCTTTTGACTGAGAAAAGTAATGCCCATCGTCGCAGGATGGAGACGCACATTTGACGTATAACATACCTGGGTGCACGTTATGGTTCAAGCGAAGAAATGGCCGAAGAAATGGCATACATTGCGCCAAAATTACACGATTAATTCAAAATGGCCGACTTCCTGTTGGGTTTCGGCCATGGCGCCAAGAGACTTTTCTTTTAAGTTGTGACATGATACAAGTGTGTACCGATTTTCGTGCATGTACGTCAAACCATATTGTGGGGCTTGAGGCACAAAGTTTTCTAGGGGGCGCTGTTGAGCCATTAGGCCACGCCCATTAATGCAAAGTTTAGGGGGCAAATAGGCCCTCATTTAATCCGAAAAATAAAAATAACGAGAAAAAAAACGAGAAAAAAAAAAAATTCCTACAGATACAATAGGGCCTTCGCACTGTCAGTGCTCAGGCCCTAATTAATTTAACGTATTTAACATAAATTAGGCCTGAAAGTGAAAAAAATCATGTTGTCAATACTAAATACCTCCATGACTCTTTAGTTTGTAGAATCACCTTTAGCAGCAGTAACTAGGAAGGAAGTTGCTTCCTCTGGGGTTTATCAACGTCTCCTGTCAGGGTGGGGGAAGGTTGGCCCCTTCGTCAGTTGCTCGAGGTTTAGGGCATTCATGTATGTACAGCTGTCTCCAGGTCACCACACTATTTCTATTGGGCCCCGACTTTTATGAGGTGATTGTCAAACCAAGATTTTTAATTTATATTTTATTCATTTGTTCTGTAGCCTGTGTCATTTCAATTCAATTCAATTCAATTTTATTAATCTAATACAACAGATGTTATCTCTAGACGCTTTCCAGAGATCCAGAACATGAACATAAACATAAACATAAACATAAACATAAACCCCCAAGCAATTATTACATAAACAATGGCAGGTAAAAACTCCCATAGTGGGAGAAAAGCCTTAAGCCAAACAGGGGCAAGGAAAAACTCCCCTTTAGGAGGGAAGAAACCTTGAGCAGGACCAGGCTCATAAGGGGGGACCCTCCCGCCGAAGGCCAATTATACAACGCTTTAGCTGTTGGAATACCCGGGTATACAGAGGGACTCATGGTCTGCTCAATGCCAATGAGGTGCTGTACCTACAAGACAACCACAAATCATCGCCCAGCTTCCTTGACTGTGGGTGTCTGGTTCCTTGACTGTGGGTGTGAGGTGTTAATTTTAATTACAAATTGTATCAATGAAATCACCGGAAAAGGATCACAGCTTCATTTGTTTTACCTCTCCAAATACAACTAACTGTTACCATTAGAGTAATTGTCGTAACGGTTTCGGGAAAACAAGTGTGCTAAGCTCACTTTTTTTTTCAACATGGCCATTAGCTACAGATGGACGGACGGACAGACGGATGTATAGATGGACGGATGGGTGGATGGGTGGATGGGTGGATGGGTGGATGGACGGATGGATGGATGAACAGATGGATGAACAGATGGATGGACGGACGGACAGACGGATGTATAGATGGACGGATGGAGTTCAACTCAAGTGTGTGGTTTGATGTTTTGACAGCGCAGGTATCAATGAAAACATTAGACTATACATCCATTCTGGAGCAGAATGTTTTAGTCTATAAGACAGTTTGTTTCAGTGTTGCATTTTATCTGTTTATTTTATTTTCATCTGTTTATCTTACAACTGTCTGCATATATGTGCAGTGTCTTAATTGACAAAAGCTTGTTGCCAAAATACGTGCATATTAATCTTGAAGCAGGTGTAATTGTTTTGTGCGTAGGTGTGCGTAAAAGTAAATGTGTCCTCCACCAGTCTTCTTTGACAGACTGATCAGACATACTTTATTAAGACATGAAACCCTGATTCTGTGATTGGACTAAAACGCTAATGTGAAACATTGAAGCACAGCACAGAGAAAGACATTTACATGCACTAAGAGAAAGTCAAATTGTTGCCTTAGTCCCACTGATGTCAAGGTTTTAAAATCCATGCATATACCTTGGTTGGGCTGTGGTCGAACTGGAGTTCTTGAAACCCACGCTTATCTGAGCCACTGACTGCCCGGGACTCCCCCTTCTGGGAGTGACAAGACGGCAGAATAACACCAGTCACGGCCTGACAACAACACAGCAGCAGAAGAGGAAGAGGACCTCCAGTTTAATCCTTAGCTACATTACTGCCAATAGCTCAATATAGATGTGCATGTAACCAGGGTGCGATTTGTGAAAAAACCAGAGGGGGGATCATTTTGAGAAACATTTTTATTCAGAAAAATGACCACACAACAGCGGGCCAACAGTATAGGCTATATGAAAACTTGTTTCTTGTGTAAACCTTACACTTAAGCTACATAACGTAGGCGGTAGGCCTATTTTGAACATGAACTGAACCACTGCATTTGCAGAAATACTTTCTCCTAATATTGTTTTTAAATGTGCCAAATAAAAATAAATAAACAAAATACATATTTTTTTTAATTCTTTCTCAATATCAGTTTAACAGAAAACATTAATGTGCTGTCAAAATGTTTTAGTTTTTTTTTGTATTTGTTTTTTGTGGTTAATCGGGTACATGTCAGAGTCTGACCGTCAGACTAAAACAGCTCTGATAACTTAACACACTTCAGCCTTTTTCTGTTTTCCGGTTGGTTTTCAATAGCAGCGTGGTGTCCCTGCGTCAACCACATCTCCCCCAATCTGCGGGCCGGGAAGGAGCAACATCTGGTCCATTTACAGAGATGAATAGTAGATTGTTCAGTGTGGACACATTCATTCTGTTTCTGCCTTCTGTAAGAACGTGGTTCATGGCACTGAAAGCTCTCTCACACTCGGCTGTGGACACTAGGATTGGAGACAGCAGGGAGAACTTTGCTCTCTCCTATGACACCGTGACACTTTAACTCATAGAACTCCTTCATGTGTCTGGAACTGTTTGCGGCCTCAACAGCAAGAGTTTTTCATCGCCGTGAGGATGCGCTCGTCTTCATCAGATGGCCAGTTTGATGGACTTAGAGCAGCGGCGGCAGAGACGACCCCGCTGTCATGCAGCCTGCGCTCAATGTTGTCAGCCAGGGAGACAAAAATCACTCGCGAAACACCTCCGCCTTGCGACGGCCCCCATCACCTGGCTGAGACACACTGACCTCCTTGAATGTGGAAATTGTTCAAATTCCTCCCTCATGCATTTTGTGTTCACACCGTAGGCTTTCCTCATTGACCTCAGTGCGCTCAGTGGCCAGCTCAGTATCAGCATGGACTGCTGCTGGTCTCTCCTCTGAAGGAGAAGTGACAGGGCCTGCAGAATCTCCAGCGCATCTTTAATCAGTGCCATCTCCACCAAAAAAACCCACTCTGTCATTCTAGTGTGCATACCCTGACATTTATTTTTAAGTTTGAAGTTTTATCTTGTGTGATTAGCTTATCTCTAGTAAAAGTTTGATTTACATTCATATATCCTGCCCAGTGGAGCTTTTCAGCTATTTTTAACTCAGGACATGAAAACGAAGCTGATTCTGCTCCTGTCCAAGAGATGGTGCTACTGCGCAAAGAAGCCATTTCCAACCAATAAACATCCACAGAAGAACAAATGTCCGTCTGTCCTCTAACACGTCCTCCGAAAGCAGATATAACCAACAGTTGCTGACTGCTGGCCACATTGATCAGTAGAATCTAGCAGCAAACATGAGCGGACGAGGAAAAGGAGGAATGGGTCTCGGTAAAGGAGGCGCTAAGCGTCACGGTTTGATCAGGAGGACTTGCTCCATTTTTCAACCCTCGATAGATGATGTCTTTATAGATTCACCGGGAACTCGCACAACTCTGGGTTAGTTGAGTTAATTCATAACCGGTGTGTTGGAACCAACTGAGCGGGTTTAGTCGTCATGGGTTCAAGTAACCTCAAGATGAGACTTTAACTCAGTGTTTGTTAAATCCCCCCAGGATTTAAAAAGACAATAAGTTACTAACTATTGTGTCCCAGTAAGTGGCGCTATAACACAGAACGATCTGGTATCAGCATCCTTTAATGAGTAGAAGAACATTAGGCCCGCCCTTGTCTTCAAACACGTCCTCAGTAAGGAGGTAAATAACGTGGTCAAAGTAGTTCCAGCTCAGTTGTTGACTAACTTCATATTCAACATGAGCGGACGAGGAAAAGGAGGAAAGGGTCTCGGTAAAGGAGGCGCTAAGCGTCACCGTAAAGTCCTCCGTGACAACATCCAGGGAATCACCAAACCCGCCATCCGCCGTCTGGCTCGCCGCGGGGGGGGTGAAGCGTATCTCCGGTCTGATCTACGAGGAGACCCGCGGTGTGCTGAAGGTCTTCCTGGAGAACGTGATCCGTGATGCCGTCACCTACACCGAGCACGCAAAGAGGAAGACGGTGACCGCCATGGATGTGGTGTACGCGCTCAAGAGACAGGGACGCACCCTGTACGGATTCGGGGGTTAAACCATCTATCAACCAATCAACGGCCCTTTTCAGGGCCACCCACTACAACCATAAGGGCTCATATACCGCTTTACTTAATACTTTATACTTTTTAATATTTATTACATCGGAATATGATGATCTATAATAAACATCAAACACATTAAATGACATCCTCTGGCCGCACTATAAACATACAAACTTTGTTCCTTTCCAAGTGCTCACTGGCAGCACTTGTGTAACTTCACCACTTAGGCCAAGCAGGTAGAAAGATACTGGTCCTGCAGCAGCGAGTCCAACTCCACAAACCATGACTGACTCTCTCGTTTGAACCAGCAGTCCCTGGATACGATGAGTTTAGCACCAAGTGTGATAAGAATGACAGTCAACCAAACACCGCTGGGTCATTTCAGTCCAGCTCCACTTTCTCCACATCCTGTTCAGTCTGGCGCTTTACATCTGCTGATTAAAGTATTTACTGTTTACTGATCTACGTTAGGAGCACGATGTCATTAAAATAGAAACTGCTCTGATGTAATGGTCCAAACATTACATAAAACTGAAAAATTAATAAAAGTCAAATGAGAGTAAATACAGTATAAAATAATTAGGAAGGGGTGCAGGTGTTGTATCCTGGAAATATTTCATTTAGATTATTATAGTTTTTCAAGTGTTGGATAAAAATACTGAGTATTTTATTCATTGATTTAATGTATTTTCTTTGTCCACGCAATGAGAGTTTACGTCACTGAGTAGCGGGAAAGGAGAAGAAAAGAGGCTGTAACGTAACGGTCGGTTGTGTGTCGATACCAGCTGCTCCAGAGAGAACCGTAAAGAAAATACGTGCAGCGTGGGACAAATAAAGTTGCAAAACAGAAGACGGAACACACTATTAAAGTATTGTGAATAAAATACATATAAGATAAACATACTAGGTGTGTTAAAAGCAGCAGCTTCGACAGCGGCTGTGCTGCGTCACCTCCCCGTCTGCCGCCGTCCAATCACCGACATGCTGAACAACCAGCGGAGTCTCGACCAATCACAGAGGAGCGACGGCGCAGCGCGGTTTGCCTGCAGCTACATAAAATCAGCCTCTCTGACCGAAGTAGCTCATTCTTTTGTGAAGAAGGAAACATGCCTGAACCCGCCAAGTCCGCGCCCAAGAAGGGCTCCAAGAAAGCCGTGACCAAGACCGCCGGGAAAGGCGGCAAGAAGAGGAGAAAGAGCAGGAAGGAGAGCTACGCCATCTACGTGTACAAGGTGCTGAAGCAGGTCCACCCCGACACCGGCATCTCCTCCAAGGCCATGGGCATCATGAACTCGTTCGTCAACGACATCTTTGAGCGCATCGCCTCTGAAGCGTCTCGTCTGGCTCACTACAACAAACGCTCCACCATCACCTCCAGGGAGATCCAGACCGCCGTGCGCCTCCTGCTGCCCGGGGAGCTGGCCAAGCACGCCGTGTCCGAGGGAACCAAGGCCGTCACCAAGTACACCAGCTCCAAGTAGACCAACACCCAACGCAAACCAACGGCTCTTTTAAGAGCCACACACCCAATCTGCAGAGCATGAAACTTCCAGCAACATAACATGAATAGTAAATAATCATTGGTCTGGGGTTTGTAACAATTTGCTATTGTTTACATATACGTTCATTGGAACTGTTATTTTACATTGCAGGAGAGTTGCTACACGGACAGTTTTTGAGTGATGCACCACGCATGAACAGGTTGGGCTGTTATCTTATTGACTCGTGTGCTAAAACTATAATAAACTATAACCCACATGGGTTGAAATAAGAAATTATGTAGTCATTGATGCATGAAAGACAGAATTGTAACAGGGTTAAGAATAAACTCTAAAATTATAAATCCACAAAGGTGCAAGTAATGCATGACAGAAATCATTTATTCCATTCAGCATTGTTAAAGCACATCAAATACCTTCTGACATGGTTGAGCTGAATGATTCTAATTAAAATAATTGTACCAGACAGTAAAATACATTACTTTTTTTTTTTCAAATAAATTGTAAGATGGTTTATTTGTTGAACATCAGCATTAATTTGTATAATTTTAAGTTACTTAAAAATGACTCAACTCCAATGACCGCTTGATTAAACTGTTTGCGAGGTTGGACTTTGTTCCCTCTGAGTCTAATTTAAATGTGTGTTTAGGATACCTGTCAAATCTCCCGTTTTGGCCGGGAAACTACTGTATTTTACCTCTTTCCCACCGTCCTCCCGTATTAGTAACTTCTCGTTTTATAATATTTTTAAAGATCATTCCTCTGCCTCTCCTAACTGAATTGTAACCGGCCACGTGAGAACTGCCCCCTGCTGTAGTTTGGTTCTGGCGAGGTTAGTGGCAACAACTCAGAGATGGATGGATGTAACCAGAGAAGGCTAGTGCCGACAAAGCAAAGACTTTGTTTAAATATCTCTTAAAGTGGGATACCAAATTTACTTCCTTAAAGAGGAGCAAGATGGGGCAGAGCGCCACATGACTTAAAATGACAAATTAAAAAATTAAGTGTTTCACTTGAAGACAATCAATGTGTATATTAATTGAGAATATTTAAAATAAATAAATGTGCTTTAATTCCCTTTTGTGTTTTCATTAAGGCTCTATTATAGGAAAAAGAATGTCCACAGCATTTCAGTGTCAACAAAAGTCGGCCTATCAGGCTATGAGCACATCATTGTAGTTTGTAGATGTTTGACAGGTCGTTATTTTAGATTTCTTATAAACCTGTCTCAAAATGTAACAAACTGGACCTCTGTTGGGATGGAGGGATTGCTGGCAGTGGAAAATGTCCCTTATTTTTAAATCCAAAACTTGACAGGTATGGTTTAGGATGTGTAAATACACGCGTGCACACAGACGGCCTCGCGGCGGCGATACAGCAGCAGCTACTGCCTGACCCGGTTCTGCACAGGTAAGCTTCAGGACGTTTGGCCCTGGAGTGAACGGATGAAAGACTTAAAAGCTTCCTGAAGCTTCACCTGCCCATCACAACCAGTCTAATCTTTGCTGGTACCGTATATGGTATATTTGCTGTGTCGTATTGGGTTCAACCAGCAAACACAGAAGCCCCCACATCTCCACATCAGTCTTAGTTTAGTTCTTTCTTTTCATTAAACGCATGTTTATTGATCCATTCATTAAGAAACTACTTATGTCAACATGGCCACCTTTTCCCAGTATGTTTCTATTCATTTTATGCAATGTAATTAAAACTTTGGAGGATTTGGCACAGCAAAACAATCTTGTAATCCAGTTTTGATTCTTTTCCACTGGACCTCATAGAAGGTGGGATGGGAGGAAGTTTCCTTTAACATTTTCAAGAGAGAAAAATGTTTCACAATTTAAAAATTGTGATTAATATATCTTTATTTACATAGGAGACTGTCAGTTCTGACCTATATAGCATACACTTCCACATTCAAGATAACCAAGCAGTTATATTTAAAACAAAAAACAAAAAATAAGGCTATATCCACAACTTTTCTTCTCATAGAATGGAAACCAAGCAAGACTCAGGTCTTTTATTTTCTAAACATGATGAATTTTACTGTTGATTAGTTAACCGTATAAATTAGTTTAGTTACTCTAATCCAAAGTGTGTGACTCGGTGACGCGATTCAGACCTCCGCTGCTCCTGATTGGTGGATTCTGCTCTGCAGCGAGGCCCCGCCCCCAGGAGCTCCAATGCTCGCTGTTTATTGGATAGAATCTCTTCAAAACTCCCCCCTCGTTTCTCTCTGTCCTGATTGGTGCGGCAGGACTCGTCCCGCGCTCTCCGGTATTTAACGAGGTTTTCCGCTGCTGGAGACACAGTTTCTCTTGACACCAGTTCCATACAGACATTATCAACATGAGCGGCCGCGGAAAGACCGGAGGGAAAGCCAGAGCGAAGGCCAAGACCCGCTCCTCCCGTGCAGGACTGCAGTTCCCAGTGGGTCGTGTCCACAGACTGCTGCGTAAAGGCAACTACGCTCAGCGCGTCGGTGCCGGCGCCCCCGTCTACCTGGCGGCTGTGCTGGAGTATCTGACCGCTGAGATCCTGGAGCTGGCTGGAAACGCTGCCCGCGACAACAAGAAGACCCGCATCATCCCCCGTCACCTGCAGCTGGCTGTCCGCAACGACGAGGAGCTCAACAAGCTGCTGGGGGGGGTCACCATCGCTCAGGGCGGCGTGCTGCCCAACATCCAGGCGGTGCTGCTGCCCAAGAAGACCGAGAAGGCCGCCAAGGCCAAGTAAAGCTGCTGCTGAACCCGAAACACAACGGCTCTTTTAAGAGCCACACACTCCTCTCAGAGACACGATTACCGTTTAACAATTACTATGTAATTTTGTGCTTTTGTTCTCTCACATTGAAGTCGCTTTAGATAAAAGCGTCTGCAAAATGACAGGTTCTATGGATCAGTAACATCTGTTCTGGAAACTAAACTGTCTCAGAAGAAACGACCAATAAATACATCTAGAGATGTGAGATGACTGAGAGCAGATTGTTTAAAAAAGAAACATTTTAACATTTTGTATTATAGCACTAACTAGTTCATCGGTTGTCTGCTGGTTGAAGTGAGGCTCTGTAATAACTGATTTTCAGAGGTAATTAAATATATATACATATAGCATAAATAGCATGTTTGTGAAATGATTTACTTTCTCTATAAAGGAAAATGTGTTCACTGGTGTTGCTTCAGAAACTTAGTAGTGACCTGTTTAAATCCAAAAGTCTGTCTGTTAATCTAATGTGGAAATACGTAATTGCTCTTTTTGAAATCGGAACTGATAAAAGGAAATGATAAAATATATTACTACCGATATTTCAGTAGATGTCGCTAACACACACATACAACATCCATTAAGGCGGAGAATACCCGTCCCTGACCTCTAACACGTACTCCAAAAAAGTACACAATCGTTTTTCCTTACCAGTATACACACTATAACTGCCCAGCTACTGGGGGGTGGTTTTTAGTGATTGGAGTAAATAAACTAATAACTAAAATAGATAAATACATTAACTAACTTACACAACCGGGACAGAGAGCCAGCAGGGGGCGGGGCTCCGGACTAGGCGGGAGTTTTGAAAAGATTCTATCCAATAAACGGCGCACATTGAGGCGCGAGCTCGCTCCCGGGGCGGGGCGGGGCTGCAGAGCAGAATCCACCAATCAGGAGCGGAGGTCTGGACCGCGTCACCGAGTCACACACTTTAAGAGCAGCGAGTCTCGCTTCTCCCAGCATTACTGTCCTGATCCAGAACCAGTCGCCATGGCCAGAACCAAGCAGACCGCTCGTAAGTCCACCGGAGGCAAAGCCCCCAGGAAGCAGCTGGCCACCAAGGCCGCCCGGAAGAGCGCCCCGGCCACCGGCGGAGTGAAGAAGCCTCACCGCTACAGGCCCGGTACCGTGGCTCTGAGGGAGATCCGCCGCTACCAGAAGTCCACGGAGCTGCTGATCCGCAAGCTGCCCTTCCAGCGGCTGGTGAGAGAAATCGCTCAGGACTTCAAGACCGACCTGCGCTTCCAGAGCTCCGCCGTCATGGCCCTGCAGGAGGCCAGCGAGGCTTACCTGGTGGGGCTGTTCGAGGACACCAACCTGTGCGCCATCCACGCCAAGAGGGTCACCATCATGCCCAAAGACATCCAGCTGGCCCGCCGCATCCGCGGGGAGAGAGCTTAGACCGTCTCCCCTCTAACCCACAACGGCTCTTTTAAGAGCCACCAACATCACCACTAAAGAGCTGCTTCCTTCAATCTCATTAATAGTTGCTACATTGTCACAAAGCACAACATGATTCCCTCAATTAATAGTACAGCACTTCCGCCATTATAATTAATTACACCTGATATGAGCAGTATAAGATCTTAAAAATGCCTTAGTGTATAATTTTCTTTGTACTTATCTAACCTACATTCCCTGCATCTTCCATCTTTCAGTCCTTTATTTTACATATTTATGTAACAAAAGACATTTTCAAGTTTTAAATTCTGTAAATTTCACATGAAAAAAGATAACTCACAATAATCATGAAAATTGTACATTCATTTGAGTTTAGTGGAATTTATTAATAATTGGAGGATGAACAATGGTGAAGAACATTATTTTCATGTTTATATTTATCTGTTTTTATACCACTGCCATACCAAAACGTTTTTTTTTCCCCTCTACAGACATCATGTACTAATCCAGTAGGTTTCCATTGCTGTGCTGCTGTACACTGACATTTGGGTTAAATAAAAGTTGTTCTACAATTTTTTTTTTTTATCAAAACATTTCAAAAGTAGAAAATGACTAAATTTGATTCAAAGTGCTCAAGAGACACTGATTGACTGTTTCAATTGTATGACTTGAACTGTAATCAAGAAAGAACAGGAAATATCAGCGTTGCAAACCAAATGACAACTGACAGGATACATAACTGACTTGAACTTATAAAACTGTAATCAATAACAAATTCTCAGTTGCATGAGTACCACAATATTTTCTTATAAGAAAACAATATTTCTTATGTGACACAATTTGCCTTTTAAGGAAGATGTGGTGGCTCTTAAAATACTGATACTCTTTAAATACTAAGATACTGCAAAAAGTGTCCTTATCTGTTAAACAGTTAGAACACACAGTAATATTGAATAACTGCCAGATATTGAAAGTTATCTTGGGAAAGGAATGGGCAGGAGCACTGATTCTTTGCACATATGGCAATTCTACAGCCATGAAATCAAAATAAATCGAGGCAGCTTGAATGTGATTACAGTAATGAATAATGAGTAATAAGCCACATTAAAAAATGCTGAAGTCCATGAGTGAATTATTGATTAAAATACTCTGAAATGTAGTGGATTAAAAAGTCAACTACAAATAAAAGAGAAATGGGTTGAAACCTGGTTCTTGTAAATTCTTTGAAACTGTCATTTTACTTTTATGTAAAATAAAATAGTTATGTTCCCTTGAATGTACACTTAATATATTAAAGGTGCAATGTATTGTTGAAAAAACCAAACTGATAGGAAAAGAACTCTCAGGATGAGGTGGTGGCTCTTAAAAGAGCCTTTTTAATTTTATCCAGCAGTGATGCTTCACTTCTTCTTGGGTGCTGCCTTCTTGGCTTTGGGCTTGGCCACCTTCTTGGCGGGGGACTTCTTGGCTGCGAGTGCCTTCTTCACCACCTTCTTTGGGCTTTTGGCGACCTTCTTGGGGCTCTTGGCCGTCTTCTTGACTGCTGCGGGCTTCTTGACCTTCTTGGGGCTCTTCTTGGCCGCTGCTGGTTTCTTGGCTGCTGCGCTCTTCACCTTCTTCGCTGCTGCGGGTTTCTTGGCGGCGGGCTTCTTGGCTTTAGGAGGCGCTTTCTTCACGGGAGCTTTGGCCTTCGTGTCAGTGTTCTTGCTCATCTTGAAGGAGCCGGAGGCCCCGGTCCCCTTGGTCTGGACCAGGGTCCCCTTGGTCACCAGGCTCTTGATGGCGGTGTTGACGCGGGCTTTGTTCTTGTCCACGTCGTATCCTCCGGCGGCCAGAGCTTTCTTGACGGCGGCGGCGGACACGCCGCTGCGCTCCTTGGACGCGGCCACGGCCTTCACGATGAGCTCTGCCGCGCTGGGGCCGGCCTTCTTCGGCTTGGACACCTTCTTCTTGGCGGCTTTGGCCGGAGCCGGAGCTGGAGCTGGAGCTACTTCTGCCATGTCGAGCTGCTGCGAGAGTCACTGCTAATGATGAGAAGCCGGAGCTCCGACGGAACTTAAACACACCATGAGAACCGTGGAGACTCAACCCGCAGCGCCGCTCCCGTGTGCAGTCGGCGGAGTCCCACTTGTGTTTTCTCCTCGTCCTTTAACGGGTCAAAAATCAGTGTTGGAGCGTCGTTTCAGGCTGACAGAGGAGAAGCTGACAGCGGACTAGTTTCTCTTCGTGTCCAGATACTCTGGAAGTCCGATGTTCTCCGCAGTTTGTTTGTGGGGGTTTAAAACTTCGTGGCGTCACCGCGGAGCTCGGGGCCGATCAGCAACTTTCCCCTCTTCTTTATCTCCTAAAATGCTTTAAAATACACAAAGTTTCCGAGAAAAACACATTTCTAGCTGAATCATATGTTTGTTCGATGAACAAAAACAACAACAAACATCAGTTGACCTTAATGTTTCGTTAAAGTGAAGATAATGTGGCAGCAGCAAACACACTGATGGAGGAGGCTCTTGTGGCGGCGACTTCCTGTCAGGTTTATGCTGATTACTACAATATTATCACTATCAGAGTTGTTTTCTGCAACTTCTTTTTAAGTATACTTTACTTCAAAACAAACGTTTTTTTTCTGTTTTCATTTTTGTAACTTTAAAATCCTGAACTTGCACTTATAGATGTTGAAGTTAAACATATCAAGAACTGTTTGACATGAAGCTCATCTTAAAACATTTCATACGCTGGTATGTATTGTATTCAATTCATAAATCCACTGGCGCAATCGACGTTGGGCTCATTATCCAGTTTAATGGAGAATGATCAACTGTTGTCCTGCGTCACTGATTTTTTAATAATATTTTCAATGTTTCCAGGTTAGTTACTTATCTTTTATGTGACTACAGATGTTTATAAGCTAATATGAATCCCCGTGATGTGTAGTCTGTAAGCTTAAAGTTTTGTGTGTAAATCTGACGGTATGTGACTTTTGTAGTTGAAAAAATGGTGACCAACGTCCAAAGCAGTTGTGTGTTTCTAATACAATGTTAGAAATGTAGTCAGTTAATGGTTTGTGTTTTTATAGTGTAAATGTAACATAGTTTAACTGCAAACAACATTTATTCTGTTATCAAAAGTGAACTTGCAACTGTTGTCCTGCGGTGCTGGTTTTTCAATAATATTTTCAATGTTTCCAGAGGATTATCAATACATCTGCCAGCGGAAACATAAACAAAAAACAATCAATAATCTCTCAGTTTCCAAAGAGGTATTTTATTTTATTGTTATAACAAACATTTGGGCCAATTTTTAGCACTGCTCAAAAGTAATGGTAGAAATACATACAATTGATCAAGTAATGTATAAAATTACTTGATGTTCACCTAGATGCATAGAATTGTTATTTTTTTTATTTTCTTTATTTTTCCTACATTGTGAGTTATTGTTTTATCTCTATATATTTTCAATGTCATACTTTTGTTTTACAAATGTATGATTTCTGCATTGCCATAGTTCATTCCACATGATTGGTCAGTTTCAAATTCAGGTGTTCAGGTTTGTTTGTTTGTTTGTTTGTACTGTTTATTCCGAATATGCCAGGAAGCAAAATAATAAAGCATAGAAAAACCGAAAATAAATGACATATTCGAAAAGGAGTGAGAAGAAGCATAGCTTATTAGCTCTCACCCCTTTGTCTAAAATAAAAAAAAAAATAAAAATAAAAAAAATAAAAAAAAAAATATATATATATATATATATATATATATATATATATATATATATATATATATATATTGTTTATATATATATACATACACATATACACTGTATATATATATATACATACACACATACCTAAACATACCTACACATACATGCACACATATACATATATACACATATATATACCCACACATACATACACACACACACACACACACACACACACACACACACACACACACACACACACACACACACACACACACACACACACACACACACACACACACACACACACACACACACACACACACACACACACACACACACAGGCTTCTCTGCCTCTCATCACCATGCCATATCAAATGAATAATAAACAATAATCATACATCAACTTTATCCTTCGTACCCTTTAAACAACATATTTTTGTACATTTTCTTGAACTGTTGGATGTTTGGACTTTGTTTGAGTTCCTCACTTAGGTTGTTCCATAGCTTGACACCGGTAATAGATATACAGAAACCTTTCAAGGTTGTTCGTATGTTTAAGATTTTGAAGTTATGTTTCCCTCTTAACTGATACCCTCCCTCCCGATTCCTGAATACATTTTGGATATTTTCTGGTAATTGTCTGTTTTTTGCTTTATACATGATGATTGCTGTTTGGTAAGATATGATGTCAGTGAATTTCAGTAATTTTGATTGTATAAAAAGTGGATTTGTGTGTTCCAAGTATTTGACCTCATGAATAGTCCTTATTGCTCTTTTCTGCAGGATGGTAAGTGACTGTAATGAAGTTTTGTAATTATTTCCCCAAATCTCAGCACAGTAATGTAAATATGGCAAGACCAGTGGACAGTAAAGTGTGAGAAGTGAATTGTGATCCAGTAGTTGTTTTGCTTTGTGTATGACTGCAATGCTTTTTGAAACTTTGGACTGTACATGTTTGATGTGTGGTTTCCAACTCAGTCTGTCATCTACTGTAACCCCAAGAAATTTGTTTTCGTGCACCCTTTCAATTTCAATCCCATCTATTTCTATTTGCACCTTTGTGTTTACTGTGCATTTGCCAAATAACATAAACTTGGTCTTACTTACATTTAATGATAATTTATTCCAGTCAAACCATATTTTTAGTTTTTTCATTTCCTTGTTTATAACTGTTTCCACTTGTTTAATGTTTTCACCCGAATAAAAAATATTGGTGTCATCTGCGAAATTGACCAATTTTAACCACCTAGATACTTTACAAATGTCATTAATATACAGGATAAACAATTTGGGGCCCAATACTGACCCCTGGGGGACACCACAAACAATGTCCAGAAATCCAGAGCAGTGATTACCCAACTTTACAAACTGTTGCCGTCCTTTCAAATAACTTTTTACCCAGTCTAATACCAGTCCCCTTATCCCATATTTTTCCAGTTTATTGAATAGTATGTTATGGTTAATTGTGTCAAATGCTTTTTTGAGATCAATGAATACTCCTATTGCATTTTTTTGTCATCTATTGCATCCGTGATTCCCTCGATTGATTCCATTATTGCCTGTGATGTTGATCTGTTAACCCTAAACCCATACTGGCGCTCTGAAAATAATTTGGGTTTTTCCAAAAATGCATCCATTCTATTGTTAAAAAGCTTTTCCAATATTTTTGAGAGTTGTGGCAGTATTGAGACAGGTCTGTAGTTTGTAAAGTTGTGTTTGCTCCCAGTTTTGTACAGCGGAATGATCTTAGAAATTTTCATCTGGTTTGGAAATGTACCGGTTAGAAAAGACAAATTGCAGATGTGCGCTAGTGGCTTCGATACCCCCTCAATGACCTGTTTAATTAATGACATATCAATGCCATTGTAGTCTGTAGATGTTTTATTTTTACATTTTTTTACTATGTTGATAATTTCGTTTTCCTCAACTGCTTTTAGAAACATTGAGTGGGGATTCCTTTCTATTAGGTCATTCATGTAGTCTCCCTCTGGCCCTGGATTTGGAATGTTTTTTGCTAGCTCAGGACCCACATTTACAAAAAACTGATTAAAACTGCTTACCACCTCATCCATATTGTAATTTTCAGTATCATTTATAACAAAGTATTTAGGTAAATTGTTTTGTTTAGCACCATCTCTAATAATATTGTTTAGTATATTCCATATCCCCTTAATATTGTTTTTATTATCCTCTAATTTCTTTTTATAATATTCTTTTTTGCTTAATCTTATAATATTAGTTAACTTATTCTTATATCTTTTATATTTACCTTCTGCCTCTTCTGTTCTTTGCTTTATGAAGTTCCTGTAGAGAAAGTTTTTCTTTTTACAGGCATTTCTTAAACCTTTAGTTAACCATGGACTGTTCTTATGTTCTGTCTTTTTATTAATTCCCTAATGGGACAGTGCTTATCATATAATGAAGTAAATGTAGTCAGAAATTCATTGTATGCATTATTTACATCTGCTTCATTATATATTTCATCCCAGTCCTGTTCCATTAATTCATGTTTTAGATTAGCTATTGACTCTTCTGTCCTAATTCGTCTATGTTGTTTATGCTCCCCTAATTCAATTCTACAATTATTGTCATATACTGTCAATACTGGGAGGTGGTCAGTGATATCACTAATTAATAACCCACTTATTGTCTTGTTTTCTATTCCATATGTTATCTATGAAAGTGGCACTATGAGACGTTATTCTACTGGGTCTAGTGATTGTAGGAAAGAGACTCAAACTATGCATTGAATTTAAAAAATCTTCTATACTTTTCTGATTGTTGGGGTTTAGTATGTCAATATTATAATCCCCGCAAATGAAGATATTTTTGTTGCCCATTTTTGTTACCATGCTTTGCATCCATTCCCCAAACTTGTCAATGCTAGATGCCGGAGCTCTATATATACAACTGATGATAATATATATATTTTTTTCTATACAAATCTGTATTGTGAGACATTCAAGAAGGCTGTCCACCACCTGTGTCAGAGCCTCCACCATCTTGAAATTCAAATTCAGATCCACATATATTGCAACACCACCCCCACCTTTGCTCTGTCTGTTGTTATATATAAATTCATAGCCCTCCATCTCAAAATCCGTTCCCTTTTCAGTGGTAATCCAGGTTTCAGAAATAGCAATTATGTTAAATGGCTGTTGAAATGTGTGCAGATAATCCCTGATGCTGTTAAAGTTTGTATATAAACTTCGACTATTGAAGTGAATTATAGATAGTTTGTCCTTTGCTATAAATGTTCCCATTATACTGATCATTGTTGTAGTAATAGCATGTGGTGTTTATGGTGGAGAAGAAGTTGTTGTCTGGATCGATATCCTGTTCTATGTCCAATGTGCTGCTTTCACTGTATTCAAATGTTGTTAGTTCCAGTTGTTCATGTTCCTGTATCCATTGTGTTATGTGTCCATTGTTGCTTAATGTAGGTTGAGCTTTATCACTGAGCATTTGTGTTTGTGTTTGTGCTGTTACTTCCATTACGTTCCAAGTCCTCTCCAGTCTCTTCTTATCATGAGGATACTCCTTCCAGCTTTTCCAGTTCCTCTATGCTCCTCACCATCAGTACCATGGCCTCTTCTGGTGATCCATTAAGCTTGATGAATATCTTGCAGTTTCTGTGCTCTGGATTTTTGTCATCCTCCTCAGGTAACGTGCTTTCTTAGCGATGTCAGCGTTGGTCTTAGTCAGATGATCATTGATGTAAACATCTGTGCCTTTAAGCATCTTGCCCTGTTTTAGGAGTGCAACCTTGTGCTTCTTGTTGACAAATCTCAGTATTACCGCCGGCTTGTCATTGTTGTTTCTTCTGGGTAGCGGGTGGCAAGCTTCAACCTGGTTGTAGTCCATAGCAATACCTTTTGACTGCAGAAATGCAGCCACCTGTTGCTCGGTTGAGCTCGCATCCAGCTCACACCCGGGTTCCCCCTCGCTGCCTGCAGTCACCGCCCTCGCATATGACTGTGGTTGAATTGGTAGCCCAGTTATGACAATATCATTCATTCTGGTGTATTGCTCGAGGTCCGCGACCCGACTTTCAAGGTAGGCAAGCCGCTTGACCTTCTCTGCATTTTGCATACGGAGCACCTTTACCTCTACAACCAGCGCCAATATGTTTTTCTGCTGCGTCTTCTTCCGAGAGAAAGTCAAGTGACTTTTTTATGTCATCGACCTCCTCCGTCGTCAGGGTCAGGGGGGTTTTTTTCGGCCCCATATTGCTCCGTTTAAATCAGCAACAACTGACAGCTCGATCAGCTGTTCACCGGCAGATCAGCTGTTAGCTGGCAGCTATCCAACTCACCGGCTACGCAACCTGTTTCTCCTCAATTCTTATAAATTTGTCTGTGTTCCATATGCCAAATGTTTCAAGTCAGGGGTTAAGCCAAAGATGCCAAAGTCAGACAAAGTTCAGAATCCAAGATCGTAAGCCAAAAAAGTCCAGAAAGTAGTCGAAAAGCCGATATCACAGCAGACAATCCACACAGCGTGTGTCTGCGTGTGTGTGACGTCACATGCCCGTCTACCAGATCAGGTTGGGAGTCCTGGGTGGTTTTAACTTAGTAGACCCAGAAGACAAAAGCTTGATGATACCTCCTATAAATCATTCCTTCATGGGAAATTGATATAGATTTTCGAAATGAAATGCTTGAAACTTAATAAAAATCATTTACTTGTTCATTTGAAAGACCACTCCAAACGTCAAATGTACCAGATAATAACAAATAAACAAAAATTGTATTTGTTGAACGCAGCCATATCAGGATTTAAAAAGACATGAAGTTACTAACTATTGTGTCCCAGTAGGTGGCGCTATAACACACTGACCGATCTGGTATCAGCATCCTTTAATGAGTAGAATAATATTAGGCCCGCCCTTGTCCTCTAACACGTCCTCAGTAAGGAGTTAAATAACGTGGTCAACGTAGTTCCAGTTCAGTTGTTGACTAACTTCATATTCAACATGAGCGGACGAGGAAAAGGAGGAAAGGGTCTCGGTAAAGGAGGCGCTAAGCGTCACCGTAAAGTCCTCCGTGACAACATCCAGGGAATCACCAAACCCGCCATCCGCCGTCTGGCTCGCCGCGGGGGGGTGAAGCGTATCTCCGGTCTGATCTACGAGGAGACCCGCGGTGTGCTGAAGGTCTTCCTGGAGAACGTGATCCGTGATGCCGTCACCTACACCGAGCACGCAAAGAGGAAGACGGTGACCGCCATGGATGTGGTGTACGCGCTCAAGAGACAGGGACGCACCCTGTACGGATTCGGGGGTTAAACCATCTGACCGTATCAAACATTAAACGGCCCTTTTCAGGGCCACCAACCTTTTTTAAAGTGCAATATTTCCTTTTTCATGTACCAAACTACCACTTTAAACTTAAACTTTATTTATTTATGTGGCCAGGTCAATGAGGGAGGAGACCGGACACAAAAATAATTTTTAGTAGGATCTTTATTACCCCGACTGCCCTCAAACGAGCACAGCATTAATTTTCTAATTTTGAGAGAAATGTTTTTTGTAAAGCCGCGTTTATACTTGCAGTTCAGAACGCGTACGCGAGACGCAGGATACGCGTGACGTCACGTCTCGCGTATCCTGCGTACATTTGACGCGTCGACGTGCACGTTCTCAAAAAGACACTGAACGCGTACGCGACCTGCAGTTCTCGCTCTGGCCGCTAGTATCGCTGTTCCCGGTCTGATCCCGGCTGGCACTGCTGCTCTCCCCTGGAGAAAGTTCCCCGTGCATATATTTATGCAATATTTAACTTCCCCCCAGGGTTTCCGTTGTCCGGTAAAATATGCCGAAGTCCGGTATTTTATAATCTCTCCGGTCAAAATACTCACTGGTGCTGCGGGACTAGAGTCCCCGGGAGTACCGCGGATGCCGAGCCCCGGCCGCCGAGCCTCGGCCGACCCCCGGCCGACCCCCGGCGGAGCCCCGGCGGCCGAGCCCCGGCGGAGGTACGCGCCGAGCCTCGGTGCCTCCCGGAGCCGGGAGGAAGCGGTGCCGGGAGCCAGGAGTCAATTGACGGGACTTATTTTATTTTAAATACTCTGTTTTTCAATAAAAATACTATTGAATGACTTGCAAATGAATGAATGAATGACTTGGAATCATATTAGGAACAATACATTTTTTTACCATGTTAATCTTTCTTATATATTGACATCTACTTCTCCATATGAACCTAAAATTAACTGGATTTATTGTTTTGTCATTCTTGTTGAGATGGGTAAGGAGAATGCTGGATAAATTAGTCTGGAAAGACTATCCACTTTTGATAATAAGCAATAATAATAAGATAAGATAAAATAGTCCTTTATTACTCCCTCAACGGGGAAACTCACGTAGCAGCAGTACACACACAGGGAAGGGGGTAAAAAAGTAATATAAATAAGTAATACAAATTAATAAAGAGTAATAATAATAATAATGCTGTGGTTTTATATAGCTCCTTCTAGGCACCCAGAGCTTTACAGAGATCATTATTCATTCACACACATCCTCCCGGTAGCTCCGTTTGTAGCCGCAGCTGCCCTGCAGACTGACGGAAGCGTGGCTGCCATATCGCGCCAAACGGCCCCTCTGACCACCACCAAACATTCATACACATTCACACACATTCACACGATGTTATAATCTCCTACATCATCCAATATTGTCCTGTAAAAGTGTTTGTTTTTCTAATCGGCTACCGCTGCTGCTGCTACTACTTCTGCTACTTAATATAAGTAGCTTTTCCAACTGTTGCTCTGCTTACTGCCCCCTATCGGTCACCATCGGTATGACAGGCTCTACTCGGGTGGTACGCGAGGTCAGCGCGAGGTACGCAGTGGAGCATGAACAGACACGTTTGCAGGGTACGCAGGATACGCAGCCACCTGCGTAGAGTATATTCCCGCCTTAACAGTCAAATAAAAAAATAAAACAAGTTCTTTCTTGTCTCTCTGAATATCTCAGTCTCAAATAAGCAAAACCAATGAAACAAAATAAAAACAAATCAAAACCAAACACTAACAAACAGTAGTGGCCTATTCCTAGGTAAACAGGAAATAAAATAAATTAATTAACATGAATACATTTTTTAAGCCACTCTCCTCATCTTATCAGACACATTTTACAGTACATATAAAGTTTTAGCTCTGTAAACTTCATGAAATAATTTAATAAACACCATGAATTAACTTTAATGTACATTCTTAAATATCTCAGTGCAAAATATACTTTTTAAATGACCTTTAATGAACTTGTACATTCAAAACCCGAAATCATGTGCTCACTTACTCTAACTTGTAGTTTCAGAGCCTCATCCTGCATCTGGATGCAGCTCACACGGCTCTGTCTCCCCTCTACATGGGTAACATAACATATACCTTCATAAACAGCCTTTAACACTGAAATTATAACAAGAACTAATATGTCAGTACATTATGTGCCACTTACGCTGACCCGTGGTCGTCTATGGCGGTTCCCGACACCGTGGACTCAATACATGAAACCCCGACCGACGAGAAGTAAACAAGACGTTCTCAGTCACACACACTCGTCAGACAGCTCAATTACCGGTCCGCTCTAACTCCTTCACTCAGTCACGTATTTCCTCTGTGATAGAAGGTTTTCTATCACATTTGACTTTTGATTTGATTTATTTTATTTTTGTACATGTAAAGAAAAAACAACACTTCATGAGAAGTTTAAGAAAACAAAACAACTTAATTTAGTAGTGTTGTGTCGACTGGAAAGGCATAGCGCTCTCTAGTTCATCTGAAACACCACAATCTTTGCCTCTTTTCATAAATTTAAGAGAACAATGTAATATTTTGCTATATTATATTGGATTGTAAACAGAGGGTTTCTGCAGTTTCCCGCTCTTCTTTCTCTCCACTGAGAGCCGCCCACCAGTTTAAATGAAGACAGACTCCATCCGTGACGTCAGAGCCCCTGGACCAATCACAGACGGGAGACTGCGCTGTTGTTTTGCATGTGGAGGGAATGAAAGCAGCCTCTCTGACCGAAGCAGTTCATTCTTTTCTGAAGAAGGAAACATGCCTGAACCCGCCAAGTCCGCGCCCAAGAAGGGCTCCAAGAAAGCCGTGACCAAGACCGCCGGGAAAGGCGGCAAGAAGAGGAGAAAGAGCAGGAAGGAGAGCTACGCCATCTACGTGTACAAGGTGCTGAAGCAGGTCCACCCCGACACCGGCATCTCCTCCAAGGCCATGGGCATCATGAACTCGTTCGTCAACGACATCTTTGAGCGCATCGCCTCTGAAGCGTCTCGTCTGGCTCACTACAACAAACGCTCCACCATCACCTCCAGGGAGATCCAGACCGCCGTGCGCCTCCTGCTGCCCGGGGAGCTGGCCAAGCACGCCGTGTCCGAGGGAACCAAGGCCGTCACCAAGTACACCAGCTCCAAGTAGACCAACACCCAATACAAACCAACGGCTCTTTTCAGAGCCACACACCCAATCTGCAGAGCATAAAACTTCCTTTTAACCACTAAATATGAATAGTAAATATTGGGGTTTTATAACAATTGGCTATTTATATACATTCAATAAGAACTATTTTTTTACGTTGCAGGAGAGTTGCTACACGGACAGTTTTTGAGTGATGCACCACGCATGAACAGGTTGGGCTGTTATCTTATTGATCGTGTGCTGAAACTATAATAAACTATAACCCACTTGGGTTGAAATAAGAAATTCTGTAGTCATTGACTAATGAGAGAGAATTTAACAGTATAAGAATAAACTCTAAAATTATAAATCTACAAAGGTGCAAGTAATGCATGACAGAAATCATTTATTCCATTCAGCATTGTTAAAGCACATCAAATACCTTCTGACATGGTTGAGCTCAATGATTCCAACTAAAATAATTGTACCAGACAGTAAAATTCATTACTTTTGTTTTTCAAAAACATTGTAAGATGGTTTATTTGTTTGTTGAACATCAGCATTCATTTATATAATTTTAAGTTACTTAAAAATGTCTCAACTCCAATGACTGCTTGACTAAACTGTTTGCGAGGTTGGAGCATGTGATTTATTCAGTTTGTGAACAATTACTGTAACAAAGGATAATGATTATGGTGTTTAAGAGCATTAAATGACTAGCAGCTTCACATCAACACCAGTACTGAAACCACACAGCTAAATTACATTTCCTGCGGGTATGGATGTGTGAGGGGAAAAATTATTTTAAATAAACTTATTACTGATGTAATATCAGGAGTCTGATAGTTTTTTTTTGTTTAAACTCTGACAATGAACAGTGTATGCTTGGTGTGACACCCAAGTGTGTATGCACAATTGTTGTATTGGTTTTAGTTGAGTTTTAGTCATTTAAAAGAACTATTTCACTTGTATTTTGTGTTCAAACTATAGTAGAAACAGTTACTGCGTTACACCACCAGGGGGCATTAAGAAGTGCTGAATAGCCTTGGGCGTTGTGCAAAGTGATATCCGTCCAACGATGAGACTTTATTCAACCTTCGGATGCACAACATGGGTCAAAAATGAGTCCTGTGCCAGACACATGAGCCTTTTTTTAACAGCTAAAATAAATACAGGGATTAAATCTGTGAGCAGCACCTTCTAAATCAGGACCAGTCATTTGTACAGGGTAGTAAACATGTATTTCCAGATACTTACCAGTCTGCAAAATGTTCTTATACTTAATCTGGACCTGTTGCCAAATCCTGTATAAATATTGATAAAATGTGTCACCAAAAAAAACCAACAGATTAATAATGTGTCAGATTCACACATTACATTATAGACTTCCACCAAAGAAGGTTAACAACTTTAAAGTTGTTAATCTGATCAAATGTCTGGTAGATCCATGAATGATATGATTGTAACTTAAGAGTAGTGGTTAGAAAATGTGTGTTTGAGGCTATTTAGGCGTTCAGACGTTGTTGCTCCTTTATAACAGCAACAGTGTTTCTTTTCTTTATTAGTTTGTGCTTTATTTCTTCATAACCCTCCATCGAAAGATGTTGCTCATTTGGTGTGAAGCAATTTATCTGTTGTAAAATCAGTGAATCCGTGATCGATCTCATGGTCTCTTGAAGAAAACTGTAGATGTGCATTTACCTGAGTTACTGACACCTGGCTGAACAAAGCCGCGCCTGCTGGTTTGGTCTTTGTGAAATGGATGAATCCAGGATGAACTGATGGCGAGATGTGAAGCCTGGATTTATCTTTTATCCTGGATTTCTGAATCCTACTTTAGTGAAACGTCCCTCTGGTTTCTCCCAGAGTGCTGTCACCCACGGCTTTGTCATCATGCAGAAAGCTGCGCTGTGAAGCGTCTGAAACGTCTCCAGGTGTCACCAAACAGTGTGGAAAATGTGTGAGGAAACTTGATGTAGAGATACAAAAGCTGTGTTGGTTCATGAAGTAAGAAGTAAGAACAAAAAATGAAGAGTATTTATGCTCAATAAAATCCAGACATTTACTGCATAAATGGAATAATGAAAGGTATATCATACAAACACTCAGCCATACATAAAATAACAATAAAATAACAAGTGGATATGAGTCTTTTTTGACCCATATTGTGCATTAGAAAGGTAGTGACTCAAAAAAGGGGTTTTATTCAAAAATAAAGATATTTCATGGTTAAAAACAAGTGAATTGAGGTATAGCTTGAAGCAGTGGTGTAGTCTATGTGATACGCAGGTTTACGCCGTATACCCACTAGAAAATGTCCATGATTTGCGTTTACCCAGTGGTCCGTGACGGTACTGCAGGTGGTCCGTGGAAAAGCTAAATTAAATATAAAATCATTTCTGTTTACGTTCAATGCAAAATGTCCCAGTTAAAATCAGTAGGAGGGTAAGCGGTTGTGTTTCGTGCTATTTTGTTCAGTTTAAACGATACAGAACAGCTCGGAAAAGAAACTGCTTATGAGCCACAGATAAGTAATAATGTAGTAAGTACAGTTAATTTAGGTAAAAAGGTAAATATATGTAGATAAAGGTTTTTATTTAAACTTTATCCAGAACACAGAATATGTTAGCCATCAGAGCAACACGGATACATTTTCAGCCAAAATAAAAAGCTCCAGAGTATTTAAGAGTTCAAAAGTGATCTCAGCGATAGCCCTTAAAGTTTAAAGTCCTGTTTTCCTCACCGTGTTTAGGCCTTTGTGTCGTTACCTTCTCTTCAGCTTGCTGTCCACCAGCCCAGTGATGGATCAGCTGTTTTGTTGCTTCAGAGTGTGAAAAAGTATGGATATTTTATCTTTTTGAACCTTACTTTGTTCAGGTGAAGTTTATTTGTTAAATATTTGGTTTTGTCTGGTTTGAAGCCAATTTAAGGTGTTTTCTTGTTCATTTAAAATATGTTCATTGTTACTACTACTGATGAGCCTAAGTTATTATTATTGTTCATTCATTGATTGTTACAAGTATTGTGATGCATACAATAAATTAACAAAAAAATAGGTATTTTTTATTTATTTATTTTTTATTTTTTATTCATATGCACAATGATAACACAGTAATTATTTTAACATACAAGGACAAATAATTGTGCAGGAGAGGAAAAGAAGCCAGAGGGGCTTATAAAAAATCCTCCCTCTCAATAAAAAATCACAAAAACAAATCAATCAATAGAAAAAGAAAAGAAAGGAAAAAAGAAAAGGTAAAAGAAACAAAGAAAAACACAATAAACACAAACAAAAATATCCATAAAATGGCAATTTCATTTCAATTAGAATAGCCTATTAATTTAGCCTAGATAAGAGATTCCCCACCAAGCTGGTCCTAAACATTTTTAAGGATGACGCAAACTTAAGAGACCGATCTAAAGAGTTCCAGAGTTGCCGGCCATGAAATTTGATAAAGGATTTGTGACTGCAGGTAAAAGACAAAGAGGTAAATGAAAGTTCTTCCACCTCTAACTGAATAAGAATGAATATCTGATGATAACAGAAAAACATTATGAAAAGTGCCTGGAATGTTTTGTTTGAAATGAATGAACTTAAACATAAACAGTCATGTTTAAAACATATTAATAGAACAAATTGATAATAATTTAAATTTGCTAAATAAGGGTGCAGAAGGTGCTTGATGAGTAGAATATGAAATCATTCTCAAAAATCTTTTCTGAATTAAAAATAATTGGTTAAGGTACGAAGAATAAGAAGCGCCCCAAACAATGTTGCAATATGTCAAGTATGGATAAATTAGACTATAATATAATATCATGAGACAGGACTGATTAACTAAGAAAGAAACTCTTCTAATAATACCATAGGACTTCATCATTTTTTTGCATACCGGTACATACTCAATATGTTTTCCCCAGGACAATCTTTCATCCACTCGTACACCAATACATTTTACACATGAAACTTGTTGGATTTCAATATTATTAATTTGGAGCTTTAAATCCTGCTCAGGAAAAAATGTGTTTTTGTTTCTAAAAAGAATATAATTTGATTTATTTATATTCAAGGAAAGCTTGTTCGTCTGGTATGACTTTATTAATCACCAAATGGAAATGTTTATTCAGAGGTTTGTCATTACATGAACAAAAAAAGCTTTGAATCTGAATCCCATTCACTAAAGCTCAGCCTACAGTATAAATGTTAAAGACCAGTTATATCAACATGTTAGGAGGCAGCATCAGAAACAAGGTGGTGATGGAGCTTATGAGGTGTTGGACGGGTGGGATGGGTGAGTTTGGAGACTATACCCACTACAAAAAAGTAAACTACACCACTGCCTTGAAGACAGAATTATGAAATTAATTTATTGCAAAGATATAGAAAAAAAAAGATCATCCGGGTCACTTTTGACCCATGTTGTGCATCCAACGGTTAATGTTGTGCTCTGTGGAGAACAGTGTTGCACTGATGGTCAACATTATTCCTGCTGAAGACCAAAGGGAAAGACACGAGCCTCCACCTGCACCAGTGTGTTTGCTGCTCACACTTTATCTCAGCTTTATAAAGAAATAAACACCAACACGGGATTGTTCTTACTTCACACCTGGGGGCGTACATTTGGTCATTGGGAAAAAGGCTTTTTAAAGTGCCCTTACGTATTTCACGACATTTTAAAACAAAAATAAGAGAGGAAATGTGTCGAGCAGCGCGGCCACTCGGGGACGTCTGAAGTCTCCCGGGACAAACCGCAGAGACATCCGAGCTGGACATGAGCTGGACCCCCGGAGACACGAGTCCGCCGTCCTCTCTGCTCACGGCGGCGTCTCACGCGGCTCCAGCACTCAGTTTTCCTCCTTTATCGACGAGGAGAAAACACAAGCGGAGCCGTCCGTCCGCCATGACGGAGCGGCGCCGCTGGATTGAGTCTCCACGGTTCTCATGGTGTGTTTAAGTTCCGTCCGGAGCTCCGGCTTCTCATCATTAGCAGTGACTCTCGCAGCAGCTCGACATGGCAGAAGTAGCTCCAGCTCCGGCTCCGGCCAAAGCCGCCAAGAAGAAGGTGTCCAAGCCGAAGAAGGCCGGCCCCAGCGCGGCAGAGCTCATCGTGAAGGCCGTGGCCGCGTCCAAGGAGCGCAGCGGCGTGTCCGCCGCCGCCGTCAAGAAAGCTCTGGCCGCCGGAGGATACGACGTGGACAAGAACAAAGCCCGCGTCAACACCGCCATCAAGAGCCTGGTGACCAAGGGGACCCTGGTCCAGACCAAGGGGACCGGGGCCTCCGGCTCCTTCAAGATGAGCAAGAACACTGACACGAAGGCCAAAGCTCCCGTGAAGAAAGCGCCTCCTAAAGCCAAGAAGCCCGCCGCCAAGAAACCCGCAGCAGCGAAGAAGGCGAAGAGCGCAGCAGCCAAGAAACCAGCAGCGGCCAAGAAACCAGCAGCGGCCAAGAAGAGCCCCAAGAAGGTCAAGAAGCCCGCAGCAGTCAAGAAGACGGCCAAGAGCCCCAAGAAGGTCGCCAAAAGCCCAAAGAAGGTGGTGAAGAAGGCACTCGCAGCCAAGAAGTCCCCCGCCAAGAAGGTGGCCAAGCCCAAAGCCAAGAAGGCAGCACCCAAGAAGAAGTGAAGCATCACTGCTGGATAAAATTAAAAAGGCTCTTTTAAGAGCCACCACCTCATCCTGAGAGTTCTTTTCCTATCAGTTTGGTTTTTTCAACAATACATTGCACCTTTAATATATTAAGTGTACATTCAAGGGAACATAACTATTTTATTTTACATAAAAGTAAAATGACAGTTTCAAAGAATTTACAAGAACCAGGTTTCAACCCATTTCTCTTTTATTTGTAGTTGACTTTTTAATCCACTACATTTCAGAGTATTTTAATCAATAATTCACTCATGGACTTCAGCATTTTTTAATGTGGCTTATTACTCATTATTCATTACTGTAATCACATTCAAGCTGCCTCGATTTATTTTGATTTCATGGCTGTAGAATTGCCATATGTGCAAAGAATCAGTGCTCCTGCCCATTCCTTTCCCAAGATAACTTTCAATATCTGGCAGTTATTCAATATTACTGTGTGTTCTAACTGTTTAACAGATAAGGACACTTTTTGCAGTATCTTAGTATTTAAAGAGTATCAGTATTTTAAGAGCCACCACATCTTCCTTAAAAGGCAAATTGTGTCACATAAGAAATATTGTTTTCTTATAAGAAAATATTGTGGTACTCATGCAACTGAGAATTTGTTATTGATTACAGTTTTATAAGTTCAAGTCAGTTATGTATCCTGTCAGTTGTCATTTGGTTTGCAACGCTGATATTTCCTGTTCTTTCTTGATTACAGTTCAAGTCATACAATTGAAACAGTCAATCAGTGTCTCTTGAGCACTTTGAATCAAATTTAGTCATTTTCTACTTTTGAAATGTTTTGATAAAAAAAAAAAATTGTAGAACAACTTTTATTTAACCCAAATGTCAGTGTACAGCAGCACAGCAATGGAAACCTACTGGATTAGTACATGATGTCTGTAGAGGGGAAAAAAAAACGTTTTGGTATGGCAGTGGTATAAAAACAGATAAATATAAACATGAAAATAATGTTCTTCACCATTGTTCATCCTCCAATTATTAATAAATTCCACTAAACTCAAATGAATGTACAATTTTCATGATTATTGTGAGTTATCTTTTTTCATGTGAAATTTACAGAATTTAAAACTTGAAAATGTCTTTTGTTACATAAATATGTAAAATAAAGGACTGAAAGATGGAAGATGCAGGGAATGTAGGTTAGATAAGTACAAAGAAAATTATACACTAAGGCATTTTTAAGATCTTATACTGCTCATATCAGGTGTAATTAATTATAATGGCGGAAGTGCTGTACTATTAATTGAGGGAATCATGTTGTGCTTTGTGACAATGTAGCAACTATTAATGAGATTGAAGGAAGCAGCTCTTTAGTGGTGATGTTGGTGGCTCTTAAAAGAGCCGTTGTGGGTTAGAGGGGAGACGGTCTAAGCTCTCTCCCCGCGGATGCGGCGGGCCAGCTGGATGTCTTTGGGCATGATGGTGACCCTCTTGGCGTGGATGGCGCACAGGTTGGTGTCCTCGAACAGCCCCACCAGGTAAGCCTCGCTGGCCTCCTGCAGGGCCATGACGGCGGAGCTCTGGAAGCGCAGGTCGGTCTTGAAGTCCTGAGCGATTTCTCTCACCAGCCGCTGGAAGGGCAGCTTGCGGATCAGCAGCTCCGTGGACTTCTGGTAGCGGCGGATCTCCCTCAGAGCCACGGTACCGGGCCTGTAGCGGTGAGGCTTCTTCACTCCGCCGGTGGCCGGGGCGCTCTTCCGGGCGGCCTTGGTGGCCAGCTGCTTCCTGGGGGCTTTGCCTCCGGTGGACTTACGAGCGGTCTGCTTGGTTCTGGCCATGGCGACTGGTTCTGGATCAGGACAGTAATGCTGGGAGAAGCGAGACTCGCTGCTCTTAAAGTGTGTGACTCGGTGACGCGGTCCAGACCTCCGCTCCTGATTGGTGGATTCTGCTCTGCAGCCCCGCCCCGCCCCGGGAGCGAGCTCGCGCCTCAATGTGCGCCGTTTATTGGATAGAATCTTTTCAAAACTCCCGCCTAGTCCGGAGCCCCGCCCCCTGCTGGCTCTCTGTCCCGGTTGTGTAAGTTAGTTAATGTATTTATCTATTTTAGTTATTAGTTTATTTACTCCAATCACTAAAAACCACCCCCCAGTAGCTGGGCAGTTATAGTGTGTATACTGGTAAGGAAAAACGATTGTGTACTTTTTTGGAGTACGTGTTAGAGGTCAGGGACGGGTATTCTCCGCCTTAATGGATGTTGTATGTGTGTGTTAGCGACATCTACTGAAATATCGGTAGTAATATATTTTATCATTTCCTTTTATCAGTTCCGATTTCAAAAAGAGCAATTACGTATTTCCACATTAGATTAACAGACAGACTTTTGGATTTAAACAGGTCACTACTAAGTTTCTGAAGCAACACCAGTGAACACATTTTCCTTTATAGAGAAAGTAAATCATTTCACAAACATGCTATTTATGCTATATGTATATATATTTAATTACCTCTGAAAATCAGTTATTACAGAGCCTCACTTCAACCAGCAGACAACCGATGAACTAGTTAGTGCTATAATACAAAATGTTAAAATGTTTCTTTTTTAAACAATCTGCTCTCAGTCATCTCACATCTCTAGATGTATTTATTGGTCGTTTCTTCTGAGACAGTTTAGTTTCCAGAACAGATGTTACTGATCCATAGAACCTGTCATTTTGCAGACGCTTTTATCTAAAGCGACTTCAATGTGAGAGAACAAAAGCACAAAATTACATAGTAATTGTTAAACGGTAATCGTGTCTCTGAGAGGAGTGTGTGGCTCTTAAAAGAGCCGTTGTGTTTCGGGTTCAGCAGCAGCTTTACTTGGCCTTGGCGGCCTTCTCGGTCTTCTTGGGCAGCAGCACCGCCTGGATGTTGGGCAGCACGCCGCCCTGAGCGATGGTGACCCCCCCCAGCAGCTTGTTGAGCTCCTCGTCGTTGCGGACAGCCAGCTGCAGGTGACGGGGGATGATGCGGGTCTTCTTGTTGTCGCGGGCAGCGTTTCCAGCCAGCTCCAGGATCTCAGCGGTCAGATACTCCAGCACAGCCGCCAGGTAGACGGGGGCGCCGGCACCGACGCGCTGAGCGTAGTTGCCTTTACGCAGCAGTCTGTGGACACGACCCACTGGGAACTGCAGTCCTGCACGGGAGGAGCGGGTCTTGGCCTTCGCTCTGGCTTTCCCTCCGGTCTTTCCGCGGCCGCTCATGTTGATAATGTCTGTATGGAACTGGTGTCAAGAGAAACTGTGTCTCCAGCAGCGGAAAACCTCGTTAAATACCGGAGAGCGCGGGACGAGTCCTGCCGCACCAATCAGGACAGAGAGAAACGAGGGGGGAGTTTTGAAGAGATTCTATCCAATAAACAGCGAGCATTGGAGCTCCTGGGGGCGGGGCCTCGCTGCAGAGCAGAATCCACCAATCAGGAGCAGCGGAGGTCTGAATCGCGTCACCGAGTCACACACTTTGGATTAGAGTAACTAAACTAATTTATACGGTTAACTAATCAACAGTAAAATTCATCATGTTTAGAAAATAAAAGACCTGAGTCTTGCTTGGTTTCCATTCTATGAGAAGAAAAGTTGTGGATATAGCCTTATTTTTTGTTTTTTGTTTTAAATATAACTGCTTGGTTATCTTGAATGTGGAAGTGTATGCTATATAGGTCAGAACTGACAGTCTCCTATGTAAATAAAGATATATTAATCACAATTTTTAAATTGTGAAACATTTTTCTCTCTTGAAAATGTTAAAGGAAACTTCCTCCCATCCCACCTTCTATGAGGTCCAGTGGAAAAGAATCAAAACTGGATTACAAGATTGTTTTGCTGTGCCAAATCCTCCAAAGTTTTAATTACATTGCATAAAATGAATAGAAACATACTGGGAAAAGGTGGCCATGTTGACATAAGTAGTTTCTTAATGAATGGATCAATAAACATGCGTTTAATGAAAAGAAAGAACTAAACTAAGACTGATGTGGAGATGTGGGGGCTTCTGTGTTTGCTGGTTGAACCCAATACGACACAGCAAATATACCATATACGGTACCAGCAAAGATTAGACTGGTTGTGATGGGCAGGTGAAGCTTCAGGAAGCTTTTAAGTCTTTCATCCGTTCACTCCAGGGCCAAACGTCCTGAAGCTTACCTGTGCAGAACCGGGTCAGGCAGTAGCTGCTGCTGTATCGCCGCCGCGAGGCCGTCTGTGTGCACGCGTGTATTTACACATCCTAAACCATACCTGTCAAGTTTTGGATTTAAAAATAAGGGACATTTTCCACTGCCAGCAATCCCTCCATCCCAACAGAGGTCCAGTTTGTTACATTTTGAGACAGGTTTATAAGAAATCTAAAATAACGACCTGTCAAACATCTACAAACTACAATGATGTGCTCATAGCCTGATAGGCCGACTTTTGTTGACACTGAAATGCTGTGGACATTCTTTTTCCTATAATAGAGCCTTAATGAAAACACAAAAGGGAATTAAAGCACATTTATTTATTTTAAATATTCTCAATTAATATACACATTGATTGTCTTCAAGTGAAACACTTAATTTTTTAATTTGTCATTTTAAGTCATGTGGCGCTCTGCCCCATCTTGCTCCTCTTTAAGGAAGTAAATTTGGTATCCCACTTTAAGAGATATTTAAACAAAGTCTTTGCTTTGTCGGCACTAGCCTTCTCTGGTTACATCCATCCATCTCTGAGTTGTTGCCACTAACCTCGCCAGAACCAAACTACAGCAGGGGGCAGTTCTCACGTGGCCGGTTACAATTCAGTTAGGAGAGGCAGAGGAATGATCTTTAAAAATATTATAAAACGAGAAGTTACTAATACGGGAGGACGGTGGGAAAGAGGTAAAATACAGTAGTTTCCCGGCCAAAACGGGAGATTTGACAGGTATCCTAAACACACATTTAAATTAGACTCAGAGGGAACAAAGTCCAACCTCGCAAACAGTTTAATCAAGCGGTCATTGGAGTTGAGTCATTTTTAAGTAACTTAAAATTATACAAATTAATGCTGATGTTCAACAAATAAACCATCTTACAATTTATTTGAAAAAAAAAAAGTAATGTATTTTACTGTCTGGTACAATTATTTTAATTAGAATCATTCAGCTCAACCATGTCAGAAGGTATTTGATGTGCTTTAACAATGCTGAATGGAATAAATGATTTCTGTCATGCATTACTTGCACCTTTGTGGATTTATAATTTTAGAGTTTATTCTTAACCCTGTTACAATTCTGTCTTTCATGCATCAATGACTACATAATTTCTTATTTCAACCCATGTGGGTTATAGTTTATTATAGTTTTAGCACACGAGTCAATAAGATAACAGCCCAACCTATTCATGCGTGGTAGCAACTCTCCTGCAATGTAAAATAGTTCTAATGAACGTATATGTAAACAATAGCAAATTGTTACAAACCCCAGACTAATGATTATTTACTATTCATGTTAAACAGCTGGAGGAAGTTTCATGCTCTCCAGATTGGGTGTGTGGCTCTGAAAAGAGCCGTTGGTTTGTATTGGGTCTGTGTCTACTTGGAGCTGGTGTACTTGGTGACGGCCTTGGTTCCCTCGGACACGGCGTGCTTGGCCAGCTCCCCGGGCAGCAGGAGGCGCACGGCGGTCTGGATCTCCCTGGAGGTGATGGTGGAGCGTTTGTTGTAGTGAGCCAGACGAGACGCTTCAGAGGCGATGCGCTCAAAGATGTCGTTGACGAACGAGTTCATTATGCCCATGGCCTTGGAGGAGATGCCGGTGTCGGGGTGGACCTGCTTCAGCACCTTGTACACGTAGATGGCGTAGCTCTCCTTCCTGCTCTTTCTCCTCTTCTTGCCGCCTTTCCCGGCGGTCTTGGTCACGGCTTTCTTGGAGCCCTTCTTGGGCGCGGACTTGGCGGGTTCAGGCATGTCTCCTTCTCCAGAAACGAATGAGCTGCTTGGGTCAGAGAGGCTGCATTTATGTAGCTGCAGGCAAATCGCGCTGCGCCGTCGCTCCTCTGTGATTGGTCGAGACTCCGCTGGTTGTTCAGCATGTCGGTGATTGGACGGCGGCAGACGGGGAGGTGACGCAGCACAGCCGCTGTCGAAGCTGCTGCTTTTATCACACCTAGTATGTTTATCTTATATGTATTTTATTCACAATACTTTAATAGTGTGTTCCGTCTTCGGTTTTGCAACTTTATTTGCCCCACGCTGCAGGTATTTGTTTTTACGGTTCTCTATGGAGCAGCTGGGTATCGACACACAACCGACCGTTACGTTACAGTCTCGTTTCTTCTCTTTTCCCGCTACTCAGTGACGTAAACCCTCATTGCGTGGACAAAGAAAATACATTAAATCAATGAATAAAATACTCTCGGTATTTTTATCCAACACTTGAAAAACTATAATAATCTAAATTAAATATTTCCAGGATACAACACCTGCATGCCTTCCTAAATATTTTATACTGTATTTACTCTCATTTGACTTTTATTCGTTTTCAGTTTTATGTGATGTTTGGACCATTACATCAGAGCAGTTTCTATTTTAATGACATGGTGCTCCTAACGTAGATCAGTAAACAATAAATACTTTAATCAGCAGATGTAAAGCGCCGGACTGAAAAGGATGTGGAGAAAGTGGAGCTGGACTGAAATGACCCAGCGGTGTTTGGCTGACTGTGTCACATTCTTATCACACTTGGTGCTAAACTCATCGTATCCAGGGACTGCTGGTTCAAACGAGAGAGTCAGTCATGGTTTGTGGAGTTGGACTCGACGCTGCAGGACCAGTATCTTTCTACTTGCTTGGCCTCGTGTGGTGAAATTACACAAGTGCTGCCAGTGAGCACTTGGAAAGGAACAAAGTTTGCATGTTTATAGTGGGCCGGAGGATGTCATTTAATGTGTTTGTTTATTATAGACGACCATATTCCGATGTTTAAGATTAAGATTCCCAGAATATTCTAATTTTTTGACATAGGATATTTGAGTTTTCTTAAGCTGTAAACCATGATCAGCAATATTAAAATAATAAAAGGCTTGCAATATTTCAGTTGATTTGTAATGAATCCAGAATGTATGACATTTTTGTTTTTTTAATTGCATTACAGAAAATCACAATATTCTAATTTTCTGAGACAGTCCTGTATATGAACTATTGCTGAACCACTCATTGATTTGTGTTTTCTGCTGACAGAGTCCAAAGCTGAACGTTGTTCACAAATCCAGGGCATAGCGAGTAACCTCAAGATGAGACTTTAACTCAGTGTTTGTTAAATCCCCCCAGGATTTAAAAAAAACAATAAGTTACTAACTATTGTGTCGCAGTAGGTGGCGCTATAACACAGAACGATCTGGTATCAGCATCCTTTAATGAGTAGAAGAATATTAGGCCCGCTCCTGTCTTCAAACACGTCCTCAGAAAGGAGCTAAATAATTGGTGACCGTAGTTCCAGCTCAGTTGTTGACTAACTTCATATTCAACATGAGCGGACGAGGAAAAGGAGGAAAGGGTCTCGGTAAAGGAGGCGCTAAGCGTCACCGTAAAGTCCTCCGTGACAACATCCAGGGAATCACCAAACCCGCCATCCGCCGTCTGGCTCGCCGCGGGGGGGTGAAGCGTATCTCCGGTCTGATCTACGAGGAGACCCGCGGTGTGCTGAAGGTCTTCCTGGAGAACGTGATCCGTGATGCCGTCACCTACACCGAGCACGCAAAGAGGAAGACGGTGACCGCCATGGATGTGGTGTACGCGCTCAAGAGACAGGGACGCACCCTGTACGGATTCGGGGGTTAAACCAACTAACCGTTTCAACCAAACAACGGCCCTTTTCAGGGCCACCAACCTGATCTCAGAGCATATTACCAACATTTCTACGCACATGATTTTGGATAAAAGTTGTCTTGATTAATTTATTTGATCCCAGGAAACAACCAGGACAAACATTTTCTATCAGACTTGATCAAGTCTACCTCTTAAATCACTCGGGTATGTTGAAAGATAAGCATCCAAATGGGTTCATTTTCATTGTCTCTGCATCTATTGATTAAATTAAAGCGATTCACGATCGACAAGAGTTGTGACTATTCTGTTGGTCCACGAAGGTTTACCTACTTTTATCTGCTTGTTTACAAAGATTCATAATGTGGCGTTGCTACAGTGTTTTAAATGTTGCGTTTTCCAGTGCAGGTGGTTTTAAACGGCTTTATTCAGTTAAATGTAATAAAGGACAGTTAAACAATGAAACTCCTTTTTTGTTGCTCGTTCAGCCTGGTCATATTAACGAGCTCTGCACTACAAATGAGACTCTTAAACTCCATGGATTCATTTGTCACTTTTTCACAACCTTGTGAAAACAATCTCACAATACAAAGATTGTATTTATAGATGTATTTGCTAAACAAACGGCGCCTTACGACAGTTTCCCGCTCGTCTTTCTCTCCAGAGCCGCCCACCAGTTTAAATGAAGACAAACTCAATCTGTGACGTCAGAGCCACTGGACCAATCACAGACGGGAGACTGCACTGTTATTTTTGCATGTGGAGGGAATTAAATCAGCCTCTCTGACCGAAGCAGTTCATTCGTTTCTGAAGAAGGAAACATGCCTGAACCCGCCAAGTCCGCGCCCAAGAAGGGCTCCAAGAAAGCCGTGACCAAGACCGCGGGGAAAGGCGGCAAGAAGAGGAGAAAGAGCAGGAAGGAGAGCTACGCCATCTACGTGTACAAGGTGCTGAAGCAGGTCCACCCCGACACCGGCATCTCCTCCAAGGCCATGGGCATCATGAACTCGTTCGTCAACGACATCTTTGAGCGCATCGGCTCCGAAGCGTCTCGTCTGGCTCACTACAACAAACGCTCCACCATCACCTCCAGGGAGATCCAGACCGCCGTGCGCCTCCTGCTGCCCGGGGAGCTGGCCAAGCACGCCGTGTCCGAGGGAACCAAGGCCGTCACCAAGTACACCAGCTCCAAGTAGACACAGACCCAATACAAACCAACGGCTCTTTTAAGAGCCACACACCCAATCTGGAGAGCATAAAACTTCCTTCAGCCGTTTAACATGAATAGTTAATATTCAGTAGTCTGGGTTTAAGAATAAACCTTAGAATTATAAATCCACAAAGTTGTATGACTGAATCATTTATTCATTAAAATAGCTTCTGACATGGTTTAGCTGAATTATTTTAATTAGACAATTGTATCAATATCACAGTAAAATTCATTTGTTTATCTTCAAAAATTGTCCGATGGTTTTGTTTTCACAACAGCATTGAGTAATTTTTATAAATTTTAAGAAGTTTCAACTTCAATTACATTGTTGACTGCTTGACTAAACTCAAATATCCTGATCTGACACCAACGCGCTTGACTCATCAAGCATACAACCAGTGAGTTGATATTTATGAGAAAGTGAATGTCATTTTCAAGCATTCTTATTTTTTTTTAATTTTCTGGTGGCGTTTTATCAAAAAAATCATTTACATGGCAACATGCTTTTTTTTCTTTCAATATAATTCTAATTAAAATAAATTTTTTTTATTTTAACATTATTTGTTCTTTTGCACAATCACCACAACAAATTCCTTGTGTTGTCTGTACTTGGCATAAACGTCTTTCTGATTGTAATTCTGATTCTGTAATATACCCACATTATTATTATGTATATGTTTAATATTACTTGCATTAAGTTTAGCTCATGATTGTGTTGAAAATCTGTGTGTTGTCTGATAGGAAAAGGTTCGTTTATTGTTTGACAAAGGTGGTGATGCAGTGTCTAACTCTTGTGTGTGTGTGTGTGTGGTGTGTCAGAAGAGATTTGCCGTTAGACAATGTTTGATGTTTAAGAAATATATGTTTGAGAAAAAGCAATCCAGAACTGGACGCTGATTAAGGAGCATCGTGTCTGTGTGTCTGTTTCACACCCCCTTTTTTAGGGGTATAACATATGTAATGCATTAATATAACTTTTCCATCCACTAGACATGAACCAAATATAACAAATAAATGAATAATATCAAAATAAGATTGTACAGGCGCTGACTGGCTGGGCTTCAATACAGGCTTTGTAAAGAATGTTTAATCGTTGTTTTGCTCACTGATCGGGTTTTGATCGGTCGTGCCTGCACTTCCCGTTAGAGGTGGAAACGCACTGTTTTTATACCCCTTTACAGGGTATAACAAATACATAAGTTAAGATAGATACGTACCGTAATTGATTTGGTTAATGTGATCATTTTGGTAGAGATTAGATTTTATGTTTTATTTGTGGCACACAGAGTCATCAGTAGGATGATCTACATTTATATTATTTACATGTTTAATTTATACTTTATTTAGTACAGCTCAGGTCCAGTTCATGTGATAGTTAGATAGTGTTTTCTGTTAAGGTAAGAGGTTGGTTTATTTGGTGAATAATGTAGTTATGTGGCAGTACCATGTCTAAGTCTCACCAGCAGTCGCTACACGGTGCGTTCAGGGACAACAGAAGTCTGGCGTTAATACTCCAGAGAAGAAGAGTACGCACTTGAGTGTAAAGTTGATGTTTGTGTAGCAAACTGTGAAGATTAATACGACATAAAAGAAAGTTCAAATTAAATGTGTGGTGGAAACTTTACTGGTTCAGAAAACATAACTGTTCAGAATCAGCTGGTAGTACTCGTTGCCTAGCAACCACGTAAGACTGGAGAGAGAGCTATTAGCCGGTTTGTAGAGCCCAGACTGCTCATTTATAGTTAATAAATAAATAAGTTTATATACATAATTGACTGGTCTGAAAATACATGATTATTGTTTCAATGTTGTGCAGATGTTCATAATTTATCTATCTTATCTTATATTACATTGTGAGAACAAGAACACACACTTAAAGAGCATATTGCAGGTTAGAATTTTTTCAAAAATGATACCTGACCTTATGTGAAAATGACTATGTGAGAAGTTAATGTAGGATTTAATATGTTTTACAAGACATAAGGGCACGTATTCAGAGGAAAAAGTGGCTGATTTTAGCAAAGCTCCTACAAACGCTTTTTTTTTTCGAACACCGCGTCATATGACGCCAGACCAGGGAGCAGTCTCCACAGCTCTGCCCCATCTGACTGCCCAGACCCCGTACACACGTAGCCGGGTATCTGCTAAACCAAAGATATTTTCCTACGTTTGGACCTGTCATCCACATGAAAACACAAATAAACGAATGTTTAAAAAAACTCCGGGCAAAGTGAAGATTTTTGAAAACTCTGTTTATGTACATGCGTGTAGACCTGGTGTAGACAGAGACAGAGAGCAGTTCTGCGTTTTCCAATGTCACATTATGCTCCAAAACAACAACAAATCTGCTCTGAGTCTGACGTCTAACGTGCGACCCAGAACTCCTGATGATCCACCATCTGTCCTCCAAGCAAGAAAAAAGAGAAGATAATAAGCCAGTTTTCTGTTTAGAAAGTACAAACGTAGACAGATTACAAGTACTCACCCATTTTTAAGGAGTTATTTTCGGAGTTTCTTTCAGGAGCACGGAGCAGGAGTGCTGCAGTGAATAAAGGCGGATTTATGGTTCCGCGTAAAATCGACGGCGTAGCCTACGGTGTAGGGTACGCGGCGCACGCAGCGTTTGGTGCGTCACCGCGTAACCTACGCCGTAGGGCTGCCTTGGTGTAACGCGGACCCATAACCTTCGTCTGGCGTTAGGGTCGCCACCGACCCGTTCATAGGTTTGAAATTCATAAAACTACCACCAAAAATTTGTTTATTGCATCAATGCTTTTTGACTTTGTCAGGAACCTCTATTTCAATAAAATAATATAAAAAAAAAATGTTGTCACTAAATTATAAAATGCTCTGGTTGAAATTGTTACCTTTGTGGGGTTAGGGTCGGTTTCGACCCGGTTATAAAATTATGCTTATAAAGCAATAATTAGAGCCAAAACTGAAATCATAAGTGCACTGTCAGACAGCCAGCTCCTCTCCCAGTCATGTGAGCTTCAGTAGATTCTCATTTTGGATTTTTGTCTTCCAGTTTACCTGCACATAAACAAAAGCAAATAAATTCGGGCATGTCCAGCCATGTAGGTCAATTCACTCATTTCACTTGTAGAGTGCACATCTCCAGTTTGCAGCATGCAAAGATGAGAAGAAGATTTACAGTAAGCCAAGTTCTGGACTATATTTTTGGTGAAAATGATAGAGACGACAATGAGCAGCGTAGTGATGCAGAGGAGCAGGATTCTGAGGAGGAAGACGATGTGGAGTATCATCCAGAAGATACTGACACATCTGGTGAATCTGACGAGGAGGTCACTGGTGCTGAAGCTTCTCCTGCTGAAAAATTCAAGTCCAAAAATGGAAAGATACTTTGGAGCTCAGTACCTCAGTATGTACATGGCTGCTGAAAATGTCATCAAAAAGACCCCTGGAATCACAATGTTTGCTGTGACAATAGTCAGTGATATCAAAACATTTTTTATTTATGCCATTGTCAATAAAAAGAGTCATAATTGCTATGACAAATCTTCAAGGGGAAAGAAGTCCATGGCGACATGTGGAAAGAAGTGGATGAGGAATGCCTGGATGCTTATATTGGTGTTCTTCTTCTTGCTGGAGTGTACAGATCCTGTAATGAATCCACTGATCTCTGGGATGCATCGACAGGCAGAAATATTTTCCGGGCAACAATGTCACTTCAGACCTTTCGAATGATATCACGAGTCCTCAGATTTGACAACAGGAATACCAGAGCAAGATCTGACAAGCTTGCCCCCATCAGGGATGTCAGGGAGAAATGGGTGAAGCTCCTTCCACTGATGTTCAACCCAGGGCCAGAGGTGACAGTGGATGAACTTCTTCTCCCTTTCCCAGAAAAATGCCCCTTCCGGCAATACATACCCAGTAAGCCAGGGAAGAACGGCATAAAAATCTGGGCAGCCTGCGATGCCAAAAACAGCTACTGATTTACACAGGCAAAGCTGCGAGTGGCATCCCTGAGGAGAACCAAGGAAAACGTGTCGTCCTTGATTTGACTACTGGCCTGCAGGGTCACAATATCACTTGTGACAATTTTTTAAAGTTCTATTGTTGAAAAAATACTTTTTTTCCATTTCCTTTAGGTAAATGTATATGGGTCGAAATTGACCCATAACACCATAGATGTTACTATAGTTAATAATATTAAAATGAAAAAATAAATGAAACAAATTTATTTAAGAGATGTGTTCTAATACCCCTCAGTAATAGCCAGGTAACACAACAACCTTTTATTTATTCATATGATTCTCTTGAGGCTCATTTTGCCAGTTTTTAAAATTGAAATCAAGGGCTATACTGACAAAAAAAGGCCCAGAGTTCCCACACCAAAAATATTAAAACCAATATTTTCATGGATAAGGAAGCCTAACAATGTAACCAAGAGATGAGAAACAAATTGGATGATGGATAATTTATTTTAGTGTATTTTAGAGATGATTTAAAACACGGGTCAAAACAGACCCGTTAACATCGGAGATGGTAACAGAAAGCTAACACCAGACGAAGGATATCTTTGCAATAAATTAATTTCATAATTTAGTCTTCAAGGCAGTGGTGTAGTCTACTTTTTTGTAGTGGGTATAGTGTCCAAACTCATCCATCCCACCAGTCCAACACCTCATAAGCACCATCACCACCTTGTTTCTGATGCTGCCTCCTAACATGTTGATATAACTGGTCTTTAACATTTATACTGTAGGCTGAGCTTTAGTGAATGGGATTCAGATTCAAAGCTTTTTTTGTTCATGTAATGACAAACCTCTGAATAAACATTTCCATTTGGGGATTAATAAAGTCATACCAGACGAACAAGCTTTCCTTGAATATAAATAAATCAAATTATATTCTTTTTAGAAACAAAAACACATTTTTTCCTGAGCAGGATTTAAAGCTCCAAATGAATAATATTGAAATCCAACAAATTTCATGTGTAAAATGTATTGGTGTACTAGTGGATGAAAGATTGTCCTGGGGAAAACATATTGAGTATGTATGCAAAAAAATGATGAAGTCCTATGGTATTATTAGAAGAGTTTCTTTCTTAGTTAATCAGTCCTGTCTCATGATATTATATTATAGTCTAATTTATCCATACTTGACATATTGCAACATTGTTTGGGGCAATTCTTATTCTTCGTACCTTAACCAATTATTTTTTATTCAGAAAAGATTTTTGAGAATGATTTCATATTCTACTCATCAAGCACCTTCTGCACCCTTATTTAGCAAATTTAAATTATTATCAATGTTTTCTATTAATATGTTTTAAACATGCCTGTTTATGTTTAAGTTCATTCATTTCAAACAAGACATTCCAGGCACTTTTCATAATGTTTTTCTGTTATCATCAGATATTCATTCTTATTCAGTTAGAGGTGGAAGAACTTTCATTTACCTCTTTGTCTTTTACCTGCAGTCACAAATCCTTTATCAAATTTCATGGCCCGCAACTCTGGAACTCTTTAGATCGGTCTCTTAAGTTTCATCATCCTTAAAAATGTTTGACCAGCTTGGTGGGGAATCTCTTATGTAGGCTAAATTAATAGGCTATTCTTATTGAAATGAAATTGCCATTTTATGGATATTTTTGTTTGTGTTTATTGTGTTTTTCTTTGTTTCTTTTACCTTTTCTTTTTTCCTTTCTATTCTTTTTCTATTGATTGATTTGTTTTTGTGATTTTTTATTGAGGGGGAGGATTTTTTATAAGCCCCTCTGGCTTCTTTTCCTCTCCTGCACAATTATTTGTCCTTGTATGTTAAAATAATTACTGTGTTATCATTGTGCATATGAATAAAAAAATAATAAATAAATAAATAAAAAAATACCTATTTTTTTGTTAATTTATTGTATGCATCACAATACTTGTAACAATCAATGAATGAACAATAATAATAACTTAGGCTCATCAGTAGTAGTAACAATGAACACATTTTAAATGAACAAGAAAACACCTTAAATTGGCTTCAAACCAGACAAAACCAAATATTTAACAAATAAACTTCACCTGAACAAAGTAAGGTTCAAAAAGATAAAATATCCATACTTTTTCACACTCTGAAGCAAACAAAACAGCTGATCCATCACTGGGCTGGTGGACAGCAAGCTGGAGAGAAGGTAACGACACAAAGGCCTAAACACGGTGAGAAAAACAGGACTTTAAACTTGAAGGGCTATCAGTGAGATCACTTTTGAACTCTTAAATACTCTGATGGCTAACATATTCTGTGTTCTGGATAAAGTTTAAATAAAACCTTTATCTACATATATTTACCTTTTTACCTAAATTAACTGTACTTACTACATTATTACTTATCTGTGGCTCATACGCAGTTTCTTTTCCGAGCTGTTCTGTATCGTTTAAACTGAACAAAATAGCACGAAACACAACTGCTTACCCTCCTACTGATTTTAACTGGGACATTTTGCAATGAACGTAAACAGAAATTATTTTATATTTACTTTAGCTTTTCCACGGATCACCTGCAGTACCGTCACGGACCACTGGGTAAACGCAAACCATGGACATTTTCTAGTGGGTATACGGCGTAAACCTGCGTATCACATAAACCAGTGATTCTTAACCATAGGGCCGCGGCCCACACTTGGGCCGCGAGCGCCATCTAGTGGGCCGCCAAAAGAAATTCAGTTTTGTACGTGTGGGCCGCGAGGGCCGCGGGACTGCATAGCAACTCCCAACCAAATGAGGAGAAGAAGACACTCAGCTAGCTGTACGTGTAATAGTAAGAGAAATGGTGTGTCTTTACAGAAAAAATCCTTCATTTTGCACAGAGTAGGTTTAGATCCGCCAGGATTAGGGATCGATTAATTGGGTCTGCGCCCAGAGCGAGCGCGGCATGATCATTTATCCCGGCGCGTCCCCACGGCCGGGGAGGTCGGTGCCGCTCGGGCGGCGGCTCCGTCGTTACTGCTGAAGGATGGTAGATGTAGATGCGTGGGCTGTCGTGTCTGCTGGACTGGACTGTTCGGGCTTTCGAAAAAGCATCAGAAAGTAACTGCTGCAGCGCGACCAGAGAGCTGCGGTGCGGGCTGTGCCCGTCGCAGCTGATCAGGCTCGGATGAACCCGACACACTGAGTCCTGACAACTTATTAATGTAAATAACTTAAAGTAAAATCAAACTAAGTTTTGTCCTCGCTGTATTTTTAAATATGCAACCCGGAATGGACAAATTCATCCTGTTCAGTCTTCCCACTGGGACAAAACCAGTGTCTCATACGTTCAGAGACCGTGGCGTTCAAAGTGCGAAAGTGAAACGCCACTGAAACAAAACACAAAGTTTTTCATCAAACATATCCACTCAAGTCTGAACTGAAGTCACAGAAAAATAAGCTGAGCATATTAAAACATGTTTGGGTCCAGATACAGCTGTGAGGCAGCTTTCTCCACAGTGAACATAATTAAAACTAAATATCGTTTCAGGCTCATCAATGAGCACCTCCACATGCATATGAGAACCTGAACCTGAACCTTAAATTGTTAAGATGTGTTTATATTAATTTAGTATAAAAATGTGTTGAGACAATTAACAAAGAAAAGGGGAAATTCAAACTGCTGGTAGAGAAATAAAATAAGATAGCATTTGAAAAATAAAATAAAATCGACTTTATTTTTAAGAGAAAAAAATATGTTTAATTCAAGTTAAACATGTTAATTGGCAAATATGTACTTTTTTTAATATAACAGTCAGATGCAGATGTTGATACAACTATGAGGCTACTTGAATATATATACACACACACACACACACACACACACATACATACATATATATATATATATATATATATATATATATATATATATATATATATATATATATATATATATATATATATATATATATTATGATGTTCTGGACCTTCGCTTGAGTAAATTTTCTCTAAATGGACCTCTTAAAGTTGAATATCCCTGCTATACAGTGTTAATATTTAATGGGCCCCGGGCCACTCTGTACTGAAAAAATTGGGCCCCAAGGTCAGAAAGGTTAAGAACCCCTGACATAAACTACACCACTGCTTCAAGCTATACCTCAATTCACTTGTTTCTAACCATGAAATATCTTTATTTTTGAATAAAACCCCTTTTTTGAGTCACTACCTTTCTAATGCACAATATGGGTCAAAAATGACTCATATCCACTTGTTATTTTATTGTTATTTTATGTTTGGCTGAGTGTTGGTATGATATACCTTTCATTATTCCATTTATGCAGTAAATGTCTGGATTTTATTGAGCATAAATACTCTTCATTTTTTGTTCTTACTTCATGAACCAACACAGCTTTTGTATCTCTACATCAAGTTTCTTCACACATTTTCCACACTGTTTGGTGACACCTGGAGACGTTTCAGACGCTTCACAGCGCAGCATTCTGCATGATGACAAAGCCGTGGGTGACAGCACTCTGGGAGAAACCAGAGGGCTGTTTCACTAAAGTAGGATTCAGAAATCCAGGTTAAAAAGATAAATCCAGGCTTCACATCTCGCCATCAGTTCATCCTGGATTCATCCATTTCACAAAGACCAAACCAGCTCAGCAGGCGCGGCTTTGTTCAGCCAGGTGTCAGTAACTCAGGTAAATGCAAATCTACAGATTTCTTCAAGAGACCATGAGATCGATCACGGATTCACTGATTTTACAACAGATAAATTGCTTCACACCAAATTAGCAACATCTTTTGATGGAGGGTTATGAAGAAATAAAGCACAAACTAATAAAGAAAACGCATGAACGCCTAAATAGCCTAAAACACACATTTTCTAACCACTACTCTTAAATTACATTCATATCATTCATGGATCTACTGGACATTTGCTCAGATTAACAACTTTAAAGTTGTTAATCTTCTTCTACACGCTTTCTTGGAGCCCTTCTTGGGCGCGGACTTGGCGGGTTCAGGCATGTTTCCTTCTTCAGAAACGAATGAAGTGCTTCGGTCAGAGAGGCTGATTTTATGTAGCTGCAGGCAAACCGCGCTGCGCCGTCGCTCCTCTGTGATTGGTCGAGACAGGTTGTTCAGCATGTCGGTGATTGGACGGCGGCAGACGGGGAGGTGATGCAGCACAGCCGCTGTCGAAGCTGCTGCTTTTAACACACCTAGTATGTTTATCTTATATGTATTTTATTCACAATACTTTAATCGTGTGTTCCGTCTTCTGTTTTGCAACTTTATTTGCCCCACGCTGCAGGTATTTGTTTTTACGGTTCTCTCTGGAGCAGCTGGGTATCGACACACAACCGACCGTTACGTTACAGTCTCTTTTCTTCTCTTTTCCCGCTACTCAGTGACATAAACCCTCATTGCGTGGACAAAGAAAAAACATTAAATCAATGAATAAAATGCTCTGTGTATTTATCCAACACTTGAAAAACTCTAATAATCTAAATGAAATATTTCCAGGGTGCAACACCTGCACGCCCTCCTAATTCTTTTTTATTTACTCTTATTTGACTTTTATTCGTTTTCCAGTTTTATGTGATGTTTGGACCATTACATCAAAGCAGTTTCTGTTTTAATGACATTGTGCTCCTCACGCAGATCAGTAAATAGTAAATACTTTAATCAGCAGATGTAAAGCACCAGACTGAACAGGATGTGGAGAAAGTGGAAATGGACTGAAATGAGAACCGGCGGTGTTTGGTCGACATGCTGATCAAACTTTGTGCTAAACTCATCGTAACCAGGGACTGCTGGTTCAAACGAGAAAGTCAGTCATGGTTTGTGGAGTTGGACTCGCCGCTGCAGGGCCCAGTATCTTTCTACCCTGCAGGTCTCGTGTGTTTAAGGCTGCGTCCCAATTGAACCCCTCGCCCTCGTTTTTTTCACTAACCCTAACTTTTGCGCGTTCCCGTGAAGGTAGTGGTGTCCCAATTCCTCTTTTCAACTAGGGGGAGGGGGCATAACAAGGGCTAGGGGCTGAGAATAGCCCCTACGGATCGAGGGATTTCAGATGCTCAGTTGCCGAGCGAGGGGGTATGAAAATTTCCCAGAATGCTTTTCGTCGTCATTTGCGTACTGAATCAAAAAAAAAACATGGCGGACATTTCTTATTTTTTTGTGAATGAAATCAATATTTTGAGTTAGTTTCTGCATAAAAATGCGTTTTGATTAAATTTCTTTTTGCAAACCAATATTTTACTTTCATAATATTCACTCAGTGAATGTACATAATCCCTTTTTTGTCCGTTGTTCGCTAAGATCGCGCCGGAGTAAAGGCTGTTAGGTTACGCCGTAGGGTACGTAAGCTACGCCGTAGGCTACGTAAGCTACGCCGTAGGCTCTGTGTCGATTTGACTCGCCGACCAAAGGCAAACAGGCAGACTCGTCTCAGAGAAATAGAGAGAAATAATCCTGTGACCCGTCAGATTTGTTTTGGATGTTTCTGATATAATAGTTTTCAGAAACCACAAAGTAATACAGCTGTTATCTGGGTAATTTACACACTTTCAGACAAAGTTGCCGAAGATCACGCCAGAATAAAGGGATTTATGGTTCCGCGTTACACCAAAGCAGAGCTTAAGGCGTAGGTTACGTAACCTACGCCTTAAGCTCTGCGTCGATGTACGCGGCGACGCGCGCCGTACGCCGTACCCTACGCCGTAGGCTGTGCGTTGATTTAACGCGGACCCAAGCTCCGGAGCCGGCAGACAGAAATCTTAAAATTTCGGAGCAAATTTCTCAACAGGCGTTATTTGGATAAACTGAGCCCCGGTTGCGGATCTTAAAGGTTACCTTTATACATGAAAAAATATTAAAACTTAATAAAGTGCCATAACAGCGCTACGCTACAGCTGAAATTAAAACAGCTTTTGGCTCTCTGCTTCCTGATCAGGGTAGGGATGAAAACGAGGGGTAGGGGGAGAATTGGGACAGGCACCCGGGCCAAGTGCCCTAGATTTCAAGTGCCCTAAAATCTCCCCCTTCTTTTTTAGGGGTTAGGGAAGAAAAGAAGTGCGAGTGGAGAAAAGAAGGGCGAGTGAAGTTGAATTGGGATTGGGCCTAAGTTACACAAGTGCTGCCAGTGAGCAGTTGGGAAGGAACAAAGTTTGTATGTTCATAGTGGGCGTTTAATGTTTATTAAAGATCATCATATCCCGATGTGATAAGTATTAAAATATAAAAGTATTACAGTACAGAGGTATATGAGCTCTAACGGTTGGAGTGGGTGGCCCTGAAAAGGGCCGTTGTTTGGTGTGAATGTTGGTTTAACCCACGAATCCGTACAATAGGTGTGGTTTCGACTGAACGAGGGTCCATTTCACAAATAAAATTGGGTTATTTCATACATTTTAAAAGTTAATTTGATTTGGGGCTATTTTAAAGCGGATTTTACAAGAATCTGCAGTCGAGTGACGACAGATCAAGGCTTTGTTGGAGCTTTGACGCTTGATTCAGAAAAGCTTTCCCTGCTGGAGGGAGCTCTGAGGGAGATCCGCCGCTACCAGAAGTCCACAGAGCTGCTGATCCGCAAGCTGCCCTTCCAGCGGCTGGTGAGAGAAATCGCTCAGGACTTCAAGACCGACCTGCGCTTCCAGAGCTCCGCCGTCATGGCCCTGCAGGAGGCCAGCGAGGCTTACCTGGTGGGGCTGTTCGAGGACACTAATCTGTGCGCCATCCACGCCAAGAGGGTCACCATCATGCCCAAAGACATCCAGCTGGCCCGCCGCATCCGCGGGGAGAGAGCTTAGACCGTCTCCCCTGGACCACAATGGCTCTTTTAAGAGCCACCTCCAACACAACTAAAGAGCTGCTTCCATCAATCTTATTAATAGCTGCTAAAGCAGAACACGATTCCCTCAATTAATAGTTTTCCACCTTTTGTACTAATAATTAATAGTCAACATCTAACATGAGCAAAATAAGATCTTAAACATACACTAGTATAGTTAGTTTTTATAACCTGGGTTCCCTGCATCTTCCATCTTTCAGCCGTTTGTTTTACATATATATTTATGTACAAAAAGATTTTCAAGTTTTAAATTCTGTAAATTTGACATGAAGAAAGATATTAATAATGATAATAATTGGAGGAAGAACAATAGTGAAAAATATTTTCATCACTCATCCGCCATACAAAAAAAATGGCGGATGAGTGAACGCTGGCGCGACTGGCTGCTGCTGCTCACCGGCACTTTTAAACTTATCTAAACGTCTTTTCACTGTCTCACGACCCACACCTGACTGTGCATCTGTGGTCACTCGGGTAAAAGTCCTCACTACCTACTCGTAACAGTTAAACGGCTCGATTGTCACTCCTACGTGGCTGTGTTTGCAATGCTTGCTCACCTGCTCTGCTCCGGCGGCTACCGAGCCCCACCAGGACCTGCTCACCTCGCGTTGCCCAAGTCCACACCAACAATGTGGTCTGACGGGATCTACATCTGGTCCGTGCTTGCTTGGATTCTCCTGTTGCTCGCTCGCCAGCCCGTGACTGGACTGCTTCAATACTCAACGGTGGAGCTCCTGAGACTGCGCTTCCACCTGCACGAGCCTCCCCGACTGGACTACACCTCCACCCGGACATCGCCTTTCTGCCCAAGCAGAGATACATCCACCGGGGGTCCCGCCGGTGCTTCCGAGAGGATTCCTCGAACCCAATCAAGTCCATCTGGTCCAACTCTCGCGCTCCCAACTTTACACTGGCTGAGCTGCCAACCACAGCGTCCTAGCCAGCCTAGCCTGGTCGGCTAGCACCGCCACTGTCAACTTCGGTCTGCTAAACATCCACTCACTCACAAGCAAGGGGCATCTCATCCAGGATCTCCTCAGCAACCGTAAGTTTGATTTCATCTGTCTAACTGAGACATGGCAACAGCCCAATGACTTTTCCCAACTCAATGACTCAACTCCTCCGGGGTTTGTTTACATCTGTCAATCCCTTTGTTCCGGCCGAGGAGGAGGTCTTGCCATATTTTACCACGATACGTTGAAAGTCTCGCCGCTGTCTGTCCCTGCCTTCAGCTCCTTTGAATCCACTGTATGTCAACTGTCTGGACCTATTCCCACAATCATTGCAACCCTTTACCGCCCCCCAAAACCAAATGGCGAGTTCTTAAATGACTTTGCTGCTTTTCTCACACACCTTTCCACTCTCTCACCAAACACTATATTGCTGGGAGATTTTAACATACCCATGGACAATATAAACCATCCTTTCACCAGAGACTTTACATCATGTCTTGAGAGCTCTGGATTTCAGCAGCACACCCACTTCCCCACACACTCCAAGGGACACATCTTGGATTTAATCTGCTGCTCTGGTCACCCCTACTGACTGTGCTGCAGCTGAATTCCCCATCACCGACCATTTCCTCCTCTCATTCAACATCGATCTCACTCTGTCCACCACTAATACCCCTTTTACACCAAGCTGGTTCCAGGGCTGGTGCTAGTGCTGGTGCTAGAGCCGGTTCGGGGTTGGTTCTAAGTAAGAACCGTTTGCTTTAACACAAGCTGGTGCTAGCCAGCAGCTGGCCAGAGAGCCACGTCATCACGTCACCACTCCCCCTCGTTTTCATCCCCACCCTGATCAGGAAGCTGAGAGCCAAAAGCTGTTTTAATTTCAGCTGTAGAGCTGTTAATATGGCACTTTATTAAGTTTTAATATTTTTTCAGGTAAAGTAACCTTTAAGATCCCCAACCTGGGCTCAGTTTATCCAAATAACGCCTGTTAAGAAATTTGCTCTGAAAATTTCGGAATTTCTGGCTGACTGCCGGTTCCGCGTTAAATCGACGCAGAGCCTACGGCGTACGGCGCCTGTCCCAGTCCCCGTCCCCGTCCCAGCGGGCCAGGAATTTTGATTAAATAAATGGATAGAGCGTTGAAGACGGCGGTTAAGTTAGCAGACTCTTTTATTATGACATCCATTTATTTAATAAAAATTCCCGGCCCGCGGGGACGGGCTGGGAGCGGGCTCAGACGCGAGGCTGCACTCCATTGGCGGGCACGGAGCCCGCCGATGGAGCGGCAGCCTCGCGTCCAAGCGTCCCAGGGCTGGAACGCTTCCCCGCGGGCTCGGACGAGGCTGCCGCTCCATAGGCGGGCACGGAGCCCGCCGACGTTACTGTTGATGGATTGTACCGTAGACCACTGCTGCTTCTGTTTTACATCCATTATTAAATAAATTGATGTAATAATAAAAGAGTCTGCTAACTTAACCGCCGTCTTCAATGCTCCGTTGTTTAAAAACGGCGCTCTTCCGTGTTTATTCTGCTTTGGTTGTTCAGTAACACCGTCCCCAGCCCCGCCCCCAGCCCTTGATGTAAGCACGTAGCCCCCGACGAAACTGGTTCTTTGCGCTGGCCCAGCAAAAAGTCGGTTCTCCTGTAGCACCAGTTTTGAGAGCCAGGAGCCGGTGCTTAGGCTGTGTAAAACCAAATAACTGGTGCTAAGTCTGGCTCTAGCCCAGAACCAGCCCTTAACCACCCCTGAACAGCTGGTTTCACACTACAATACAGGACTCCATGATATTCTCGACTCTCTCGCTCCGCTATAAACCAGATCTGTTTCTTTCACCCTTTCTGCTCCCTGGTTTACGCCTGACCTTCGGCTCATGAAAGCCAAAGGCAGGCAGCTCGAGCGGCTTCACTGTAAAACTGGTCTGTCTGTTCACAGAGAAAAGTAGAAAGATCATCTTATGCATTACCGGGACTGTATTGCTAAATCCAAATCAAACTACTACTTCAGCATAATCTGTTCAAACGCAGGCAACACCAAGTCACTGTTTTCACTGTTCAACAATATCACCCGTTACCCAGTCTCTATACCAGTGATTCTTAACCATAGGGCCGCGGCCCAAGTGTGGGCCGCGAGCGCCCCCTAGTGGGCCGCGAAAAGAATTCAGTTTTCTACGTTTGGGCCGCGGGGGCCGCGGGACTGCATCCCGACCATGTGGTGGCGCTGTTACTGACTGCCAGCCGGTGGAGGAGGGAACCCAGCAGAGGAAGAAGACGGGGGAGCTCTATAAAAGAGGAGAATAATGCTGCGGCACGTTCTATTTACCTCGGACACTGATCTAGCTGCTTTATCCTTTATTATTTTAAGATCCTTTATTTTGCACAAAATAGGTTTAAATCCGCCAGGATAAGGGATCGTTTTTACTTGGTCTGCGCTCAGACTCGGCTTGGATCCGCCAGGATCAAGGATTGTGGTCTGCGCCCAGCAACGGGGGAGAGTGAGCGCAGTGGGATCCTTTATTTTCCAGGTATGTTTTAAATTAGTTTAACGGTGGAACTGGTACTCAATAATTTCTTAATATGTTTTAGCTTTGAGGAGAATATTTTTGTGATGTTTTATTAAGTTAAAAAGTATATTTTCTTTGTGTTCAAGAGTAAACACGTGCGTTTGCCGCCATCTTGTGGAATTACTCAATACTGACATGCACGAGTGAATGTATTTTATTACATTTCGTTAAGGCAAAGACCATATTTGTTCATGTTAATTGATTAGTTACTATGTATGTAGCAGTTTTTGTATTAAAAAGGTGAATTTCCCTGAGATAAAGTTAATTTTCACAAGACTTAGTGAAGGTAATGAGCCAATAAGAAATTGTTTGTTGCTTGTAGGCTATATTATTTTGTAGCTTTATTAAGATTTTGGTTTGAATGTATTTTACCATTTGTGTACTGCAGGTTAAACCTAAAGTAACTTAAGTGTGCAGTTTACAGATATGATTTAAAATATGGTTTAAACTTAACAGTTTGCAAAGAAGTGTTGATGTAAAATGTGATTTAAAAAGATAACTAAAAGCTCTGGTTTGTATCACTGGCCTGATCATTTATCCTTTATTTTCCAGTGCAACATACGCCAACACGATGGAGAAATTCCTAAAACGGAAAAATTAAGACGACAACCCCACCAAAAATAAATTCATGCGCAAGTACAATCCGGACTTCATCAAGTACGGCTTCGTAAACGGAGGTAGCGCGGCGGTGCCGAGAGCCCAGTGTGTGGAGTGTGGATTAACTCTATCCAACGAAGCACTGAAGCCCTCAAAACTACAGCGGCATCTAGAGACCAAGCATCCCACGCTTGTGGGAAAGCCGGTGGAATTTTTCAAGAGAAGAGAAGATGGGTTGCAGATGCAGAAAAAATCTATCGTGTCACTGACTGGTACCTCTAAATGTGCATTGAAAGCTAGCTACCTCGTTGCCAGACGTGTGGCACAGAGGAAGAAAGCTTTCACCATAGCAGAGGAGTTGGTTCTGCCTTGTGCTGTTGATATGTGCCGTGAGATGATCGGAGAGGCCGCTGCAAAAAAGTTTCTGACCATCCCACTCTCAAACGACACTGAGTCACCGTATCGTGGACATGGCCTCAGACATACAGCAACAACTCATCGAAAGAGTAAAAAGTAGCCCATTTTTTTCTTTGCAACTTGACGAGTCCACTGATGTCACGAATGCTGCACTGCTGCTGGTTTTTGTTCGCTATCGCTGGGACAGTAGTTTGCACGAAGACATACTGTTTTGTCGAGAGCTACCAACACGGACTACGGCTCAGGAATGTTTCCGCTGCATGGATAACTTTTTCAGTGAGAACGGCATGGACTGGCAGAATTGTGTCGGGGTGTGCAGTGACGGTGCAGCATCAATGACTGGCAAGCATCACGGCGTCATCAGACAGATTCTGGATCGTGCACCAGAAGCTAAATGGACACACTGTTTTCTCCACTGTGAAAGCCTCGCAGAAAAAAAGATGTCACCAGAGTTTTTTTGATTTGATTTTGATTTGTTTATTTGCACAACATAAAAAACGGTACAAAAGTTTAAATAAACATAAAAAAAGCATGAAAATATGTGCAGGTGAGAAAGGAAGCCCTAAATGGGCTTATTCAAAGTTCTCACCAGGAAAAATAGATTGTATTGAATACAATATTGAATACAATTCAATACACCAGAGTTCCACGAGGTGATGGATGTAAGTGTGAAAACCATCAACTTCATTAAAAACAATGCTGTGAACTCCAGATGTTTTGCTAAACTGTGTGAGGAAATGGAAGCAAATCACATCCAGCTGCTCTATCACAGTGAAGTGAGATGGCTCTCAAGAGGACTGGGGTCCGTTTCACAAAGCAGGTTCAACAAACACTGAGTCTAATCCTGAACTCTTAGTTGATCTACTCTGAGATCGGAAACTCTGAGTTTTCGGTTCCAGAACAGCGGATTTGAGGTAATTTACTCAACTCTAAGTAGTTTCACCGGGAGTTAAGCGCGAGCGTGAGGGAAATAAAAAGCCAGCATCAGTAGAGCGCTGATACAAGGATTCACCATGGCAACCGGCGACACAAAAGAGCGACATACATTTTCTTTTTTTTCTTTTTAACTTTATTTATCTTTTCAATTTACAAAATCCCTTTGAGGAAACGTTAGTTTGCATCTGAAGATCCACATACTTCACGCCACTGGAGTTAGAAGTGTTAATACGTGCATATGGCGAGTATGAGAGCATATTTTGAAAAAAAAAATGAAATTTTATTGTCAATTAGATCAGGGCCGTTAATTGGGTACGGCAGCCGCCACACCTCGGCTTCAGGGGAGAATGTAAATGTTTTTTTTTAAATACATTTATGGAATTACTCTGTATCTATTTGTATTGATGTATTCTATTACTTCATACATATAAAATAACTACAAATGCATATCAGAACAACATGATGGATTTCAGTAGGTATTATCTATCCCAACACTTGTACCCCCCCCCCCCCCCCCCGCCCCCTCATATCTTGAAATGTCCCAGCGTCCCTGACGACAGTGGTCGCTATCAATCTCGTTTTTAGTGCGCTCTGCAGATATAATATATGTCCTGCCATTTTCTTTCTTTTTATTTAAATTGATTTATTTTATTATATTTATGTTACTTATGTAATGACTTATGCACTTCATCCACTTTATGTCTCATACTGTATTTGTTTATTTAATTCCTTGATGCCTGACTGTCCACGGTCAATGTTCTGACTGTAATTGGAACTTTTAAATAAAGTTTTAAATAAAGTTAAAAAAAAAAGTGCGCTCTGCAGTGTTACTAACTTACAAAAATTAAAATGAAGCAGACAACCACGCAATAAAAAAAAAAGAAAGAAGGCAAGTGATGGGTCCAGAATATATTAACGAGGCTGTTAGCCACTGATGGATTAATTATGCAAGTTCATCTCAAAGTAAGATATAAATCCTCTTATACATCTGTTTAAGGGAAATATTTGACTTTTTTTTACTCTCCCTCTCCTTTTTGCATTTGGACTTTAACTGTTTGAAGTTAAACTGGGATGTCCCTGTGTTGCACTGACATAGTGAATAAAATACGTTGCGTTTGTCAGATACGCCTTTTCTGCTCTCTAACTCTGCCGCTTGCTGTCCGTGGTGCAGAAAACGGATGCGTATCGCGTAAAGACCCATTGGCTGAATTGACGCCACTGAGGGAGGAGACAGAGAGAAACTCCAGGTTCGCTGAAATAAACCTGGTCCCGACCAGGTTAGGTTCAGAGCGTCTGTTACTACGGTAACTGACCGAGAGCTTAAGTTACCTCTCTTTGTGAAACAGGCTAGAGTTACCTCTCTTTCTCTGGTTTGAGTTACCTCCCTTTGTGAAACGGAAAACTCAGAGTTTCCCTCATTTCAGAGTTAACAGACTCAGAGTTCTCACTAAACCTGCTTTGTGAAACGGGCCCCTGGTCCTCAACCGGCTGTTTGAACTGAGGAATGAGGTCTTCTCATTTCTCACTGAGAAAAAGTATCATCTTGCACATCACTTTGCAAACACAAAGTTCACAGCTAAACTTCAGATTCAGATTCAGATTCAGATTCAGCTTTATTTGTCCTTTGCAAGGAAACTTGTTTTCACCCCCGTACGCCACACACAACCTCAAGATACATAAATACATACATTACATCACCCACCCATACACATTAAACAGGAACACACATTTAGCGACGCAATCTATTCAGTTCTGTTATAGCAGAGGGGACGAAGCTTCGGCTGAACTTGACCCTCTTCCAGGTCAGGGACCTGTACCGGCGGCCAGATGGAAGCAGCACAAAGTACGGGTTTAGGGGGTGGCTGGGGTCCTGGGTGATGGTGAGTGCTCTGCGTGTTATGGCTATGGTGTTGAGGTCAGAGAGGATGGGGGTGGGGAGGCCAATGATTTTGGCAGCTCTGTGAGTGATTTGTGTCAGTCTTTTTGTGTTGGGGGATGACAACATGTTGAAGAAACAGGAGGAGCAGTAGAGGAGGATGGGCTGAATTATGCTCTTGTACAGTAACAGTAGGAGGTGGGGGGCCACTGAGAGGGCTCTCAGTTTTCTGATGGCAGAATGTCTTTGTTGGCTGCGTTTATGGATGTCGTGGATGTGTGATTCAAAGGTGAGTTTATTGTCTATAATGAATCCCAGGTATCTGAAGGTATCTATCACCTCTACGGCTTCTCCGTTGATGCTGATGGGGTTGTGGGTGGGGAGGGGGGTTGACTTGCTTGTGCTTGGGGAGGTGATGACCAGTTCTTTGGTTTTGGACACATTGAGGTGCAGATGGTTGTCAGAGCACCACTGTGTGAGGTGAGAAATGGAGTTCTGGTATTCTGTGAGTGAAGTGTCTAAAAGTCCAACTACGACAGTGTCATCTGAGTATTTGAGATATGTGTTTGTGGGTGAGGGGCTGATGCAGTCATTAGTGTAGAGGGTAAACAGGAACGGGCTCAGCACACAGCCCTGTGGGGAACCGGTGTTGGTGATGGCGTATGATGATGTCACGCTGCCCACTCTGGTGGATTGTGGTCTGTTGCTGAGAAAACTGTGAACCCAGTGGATGAGGAGTGATGGGATGTTCAGGTGATGGAGTTTCCTGATCATCAGGTGGCGCTGGACGGTGTTGAAGGCGGAGCTGAAGTCGATGAAGAGAAGTCTGGCGAAATTACCGGGGGTTTCAAGGTGTTGGAGGAGTGAATGAAGGAGGCATGCCACAGCATCCTCTGTTCCCCTCCTCACTTTGTATGCAAACTGGCATGGATCCAAGTGTTGTTCAACAGATGGGAGGATGATGTCAAGAACCAGTTTCTCCAGGCATTTCATCGGAATTGAGGTGAGTGCAACTGGACGGTAGTGGTTGGGCTCTGAGGGGCGGGGTTTCTTGGGCACTGGGATGATGATAGATGTTTTCCACAGGGTAGGTACTGTGGCCGTCCTGTAGGACTCCGAGAAGAGGGAGTGCATGATGGGGGCGAGCTCCGTGGCACACTCCTTCAGCACCCGCCCCTGGATACCGTCTGGCCCTGGGGCCTTGCCAGGTTTACATCGGCCCAGCTGCCGACGTACATCCTCCACCCTAAAAGGAGCTTGATGCACTGGCTCCGAGAGAGGGAGGGTCTCCAGCAGCGCTTCACACTCCTCTGAACAGTCCATGGTGTCGAAACGGGAATAAAAAGTGTTCAATGACTCAGCAAATGTTGTAGGGTCATTTATTGCAGCTGACTTGGGTCGTGGGTCCAGGCCCGTGAGTGTTCTCACCTTCTGGAAAGCTTGCCGGGTGTTCATGGAGCTGAATTCTAGTTCCAGTTTTTCTTTGTATCTGAGTTTTGCTTTGTAGATTTCATTCTTTATCTGTCGTGTTATGAGTTTAACTGAAACCCAGTCCTGTTGTTGAAATGCCTTCTGCTTTTCCTTAAACCGGTGCTTTATATGTGGTGTAATCCAGGGTTTTGAATTTGGATATTTCTTGAAGACCTTTACTGGAATTGTTGTGGAAATGCAGAATTGAATGTAGTCCGTGATGACAGAGAGCCTTTCATCCAGGCTCCCACCAGAAAAGACGTCCCAGTCTGTGCAGGCCAAGGAGCCCTGCAGCTGTGTGATGCTGTCCTCCGACCATTGGGGGGCGCTGTATGTCTTGGGCTTGAGCCTCTTCAGTTCGGTCCTGTAAACAGGAAGCAGGATGATGACGTTGTGATCACTGTAGCCAAGCGGTGCCTGGCAACGGGAGATGTATGCGTCCGGGATATTCCCATAACACAAGTCCAGTATGTTATTCCTTCTCGTTGGTAAGTCCACGTACTGGTGGAATGAGGGCAAGACTTTGTCCAGTCTGCAGCTGTTAAAATCACCAGTTATGAACACCGGAGCGCTCGGGTACTTCCCCTGCATGTCGCTAGTCGTACCAGCAACTATCTCAGCTGCTTTATTAGCATTAGCGCTAGGTGGAATGTACACACAGCTGATGACAACAGTGGGGAATTCCCGAGCCAGATGAAAGGGACGCAAGGACAGGGTCAACATCTCCACGTCAGGAGTGCACATCTTGCTGTGTGTCTTGATGTTCTTACACCACCTGTCATTGACGTACATGCAGACCCCTCCACCTCTCCCTTTACCGGATTTCTTCGTGCGGTCAGCCCTGATGATGGTGAAGTTTTCCAGGTCCACCTCAGCGTCTGGTGTCGCCTCGTCCAACCATGTCTCTGTCAGGGCTATGACAGAGGCTTCCTCGTAGGTTCTCTCCACTTGGCATTTGGCATGGAGTACATCCATTTTGTTCCGGAGAGAACGAACATTGGACATGATGATCAAGGGGAGAGGGGGTTTAAACGGCCGCTTTCTCAGCCTAGTCCGGACCCCCCCTCGCCGTCCTCTCTTCCTTGGTCGAATTTCTGCCGGCAGGACGCTGGATGGCTTAATCCCGCAGGGCAGAGAAGAGCGGATTTGAAGCAGAGCTTCCCTGGTGTAGGTGAGTCCATGATTGTCCCAGGACTCTGGGAGTAACGCTCGGCTATTCCTTGTGATAATCCATAGGATGTATAGTACGATCACGGTCGCATTGTGTACTTTCACCCACATAGTGACAGCTTTGACACATAAAAAGAAAAACGTATAACAACCCAACAAAACGCCGACAGATTACTTGAGGTAGACAAACGTACGAGCGGTGTCGTCGCAGCCAGAACATGCGCCGCCATCATATTATCATGCAGTATTTCTGCAGGTGTTAGCAAGTCACTGGGATGATCTGAGGAAAGAAGATTTGCCTACCTCAGTGACATTTTTTCCCTACTGAACCAGCTGAACATCTCCCTTCAAGGAAGAACCAGCAACATTTTTGTTGTTGCAGACAAAGTTCAAACGTTCAAGAGGAAACTTGCTTTGTGGACCAAGAGGACCCAGGAAAAGAGAATGAACATGTTTCCACTTTTGTCGGTCATTTTGGAAGACTTCCCCCATGTGAACATCAGTGACTCAGTCTCTCAGCACCTCTCACAACTGGCAGAGAAATTTGAAGACTACTTTCCTGAGGATCCCAGAGAGGGACACATGTGGATTTTGGACCCGTTTTCTGTGGATCCCACTGCAAATGATGTTGCTTTGCCCTCACATCTGGAATCCCAGCTTCTGGAAGTTTCCACCGACAGCACTTTAAAGTTGCAGTGGGGCAAACTGGACCTGGGCTCCTTCTGGATTGCTGTCTCCAAGGAGTACCCATGTCTTGCACAGAGGGCTGTGAAACAACTCCTCCCATTCACAACAACGTACCTGTGTGAGTCAGGATTCTCTCTTCGTGGCCACAACTAAGCCCAAAGCCCGAAACAGACTCAGAGCAACGCTGGATGCTACTCTGAGAGTGAGCCTTTCCCCCAATCCACCCAGACTGGACCTGATTGTGTCTCAGAGGCAGGCCCAAGTGTCTCATTAAGAGCTGCAGATAAGGATATTGTATTTTTTTGTTAATATGTATATGAAAGAAAATAAAGATTATTCTGGTTCTGCTATGCACAAATATAGTTTCATTTGCACTTTATTTCAATTTTATTTACAGTTTATTTAATTTAAAAACATGTATTTATTTTACGTTTTATTAATAATAATGGCTTGGTTTTATATAGCGCCCTTCAAGGCACCCAGAGCGCTTTTTACAGAGACCATTATTCATTCCTACACATTCTCACCGGTGGTGGTAGCTACGTTTTGTAGCCAAAGCTGCTACGTTTGTAGCCACAGCTGCCCTGCAGAGTGACAGAAGCGTCAGTCGGCCCCTTCCGACCACCACCAAACATTCAAAAACATTCACACGGGGCAAGGTGGGTAAGGTGTCTTGCCCAAGGACACGACAGCCACTGGGACGGAGCGGGATTCGAACTGCCGACCTTCCGATCATTGTACGACCCGCTCTACTGCCATCCATTGATTGATTTATATGTATATATATTTTTTATTCTGAGTCCTTCCTTTTTTATTTAAGTAAAATCTAATTATTGATCTTTTTTTATTAATAAGCCTGAACTGATTGATTTGTCCTAGTATAAATCAAGCTTGACGTGTGCATGTTAACATTGACACATGTTAACCTTGACATGTTTCATAAAAGTCAGTGATGATCATTTTATTTGACAAGGTTTTTGCTTGGGCCGCTCTGTACTGAAAAAATTGGGCCTCGAGGTCAGAAAGGTTAAGAACCCCTGCTCTATACCACCCCATCTCTACTCAACTGCCTTCTGTAACTCTCTACTGTCGTTTTTCAACACCAAAATCCTGAAAATCCATCAGGACCTTGGTTCTACCTCCCTCAGCGTCACTTCCGATCTCCACCCGCCCACCCACCCCTTATCCTCCTTTGAGCTCCCCACCCTCTCGGAGATCTCTCACCTCATACACAGGTCCAAGCCCACCACATGTCAACTGGACCCCTCCCGACAGTACTGGTTAAATCCTGCCTCCCCTCTCTGGCCCCCCTCATTTCTACCATCATCCACTCCTCTCTTACCACTGGAACTGTTCCTTCATCATTCAAAATTGCTGCAATAACCCAAATTCTGAAAAAACCTGGTGCAGATCCTACCAACTTCAATAATTTCCGTCCTATCTCAAACCTGCCCTTCATCTCCAAGATCCTAGAGAAAGTAGTTGCTACATAACTCCAGCACCACTTATCACTTAACAACTTGTATGAACAATTCCAGTCTGGCTTCCGTCCCCTCCATAGCACCGAAACTGCACTTGTAAAAATAACCAATGACCTCCTCATGGCAGCTGATTCTGGTTTACTCACTATCCTCATCCTCCTTGACCTGAGTGCGGCCTTCGATACCATCAGCCACCCCACCCTCCTCAATAGACTTTGCGCCATCGGCATCACCCACACTCCTCTAAACTAGTTCAGTTCCTACCTCACAGGCCGCACTCAGTTCATTCAACTCAAATCTTTCACATCCCAGCCTTCCCCTGTCATTTCAGGTGTGCACCAGGGCTCTGTCCTGGGGCCCCTCCTTTTCATCATCTATCTTCTCCCCCTCGGCAACATCTTCCGTAAGTACATCAGCTTTCACTGCTACGCGGATGACACCCAGCTCTACCTCTCCAGTAAAGCCACCTCCACCCTCCCACCTTCGTCCCTCACTGACTGCCTAACAGATATCAAATCCTGGTTCTCTTCCATCTCTCTCTCATACAACGCATACACATAAAAATGTGAACGGTGAATCTCCAAATTTAATTTGACGAAATTAGACAGACCCAAACATTCCACATTTGCGTAATAATAAACGCCAAGGCTGGCGCCATGAAGTCAATTAAATGCATGTCTCACCTTTAGAAGAGTTGCAAGCGGCGACTGTTGTTGCTGAACCTCCTGAGAACAGTGTCCTTCCACTCAGTTGTACACTTTCTGGTTAAGTCCCTTTCAAACGCCAGCTGAACCAACTGGGCCTTTCTTCTGTGGAGCATGACGCGTCTGTGGTCCGAAAATACGTTTCTCAGGGTGGAGAATGAGTTCTCACACATGGCTGTGGAGGCTCCAAATGTCAAAGCATGTTTGAAAGCAGTCAGTACACTGGGCATTGCGATGAGATGTGTGTGGTACTTGGAGATGATGTGCTGTACGTTCCAGTCCCCCTCGATTGGCTGCGATTGTTTTTGCAAGCTGAAAAACTGTTTAGCAACCTCGTACTCCGTCTCAACAATAGGCGATTGTGACAAATCCAAAATGTACTTCACAGCCGTCACGTCCAGAAATGTGTCACTTTCTGGGTTCAGTGCAACAAGCGCGCGGGCCAACTCCGAGTTGCGCTCGCTGAATCTGTAAAAAAAAATTGTTTTTTTTTGTAAATGTATTTTTTAAATGTAATTTACGAAGGATGATTTCACGTTCAATAAGATAAGTATCAATAAGATAAATCAATAAAATACAAAGTTTGGCACAAAGGCTTGGCCTGCTTGTGGGCGAGTGGAGGGGGGCACAATAACTAATTTGGGGGGGCATGGCCCGCGGATGATCCCCCATGACGCCGACCCTGGTGTCATCCTCGACAGTACCCTATCTTTTCATTCTCATATCAATAACATTACCCGGTCCGCTTATGGCGCTTTTGCATTAGTACCGCCTTAACTCGGTTCTACCCGTCACGGCCCCGTTTTGCGCTTTTGCACTAGGGGCTGAGGCGGGCAGAGCCGCTCCAAGCCGATACTATTTCTGTAACCATTCTGGTGAGGTTCTAATCAGGGCTGAGCCGGGACTATTTCCGACGTCACCACCCTCCGCGCCACTGATTGGTCGGGGGGCGGGGCCGGCAGACGTTTGAATCAGGAAGCGGGAGTCAGTGCGAGAGCGACCCGCGGCTCGCGGTGATTTTATTATAAAGCGCAAAACGTCTGTTTGGTGATCCAACTCTGAGGTGCAGATGTTCATAAACCTGGTGACTGAGGAGAGAAATAAAAAAGGGATGTAGACGGGCTGTTTTACTCTCAGCCGCTCGCGGCTCCAGCTGATTTCTGATCAGCGCCGACATGAACAAAGGTGTTGCGCAATCGAGCACGTCACAGCAGCTTCACCCCAACCTGCCAACTTCTCCCCTGGCGGTGGAAAAACAAACGGGTAGAGGCGGGTAGAGGCGGGTAGAGGCGGGTTGAGGCGTGAAGAGCCGAGTCGGGCCGAGTAAGTCCTAGTGCAAAATTGCCATTATTTCCACCTGCGCAACATCAACCGCCTCCGCCCCTCCCTCACCCCCCATACCACCTCTACTCTCGTGCATAGCCTCGTCACTCGCCTTGACTACTGTAATTCTTCACCCTCCGGTGTCACTCACAAATCCCTCCACAAACTCCAGTTAGTCCAGAATTCAGCTGCCCGCATCATCTCAAGGACCCCATCCATCCACCACATCACCCCCGTCCTACAACAGCTCCACTGGCTTCCAATAAAACACCGAATTGACTTCAAAATCCTCCTCCTAACATTCAAGTCAATCCACAACCTTGCCCCTCCCTATCTGTCGGACCTCCTCCACGTCGCCACGCCCTCACGCACCCTCAGATCCTCCTCCTCCATCCACTTGACTGTTCCACCTGCCCGTCTTGCCACCATGGGGAGCAGAGCATTCAGCCGCTCTGCTCCCCGTCTCTGGAACAGCCTACCACCGGATCTCAGGAACACCACCTCACTCCCTCACTTCAAATCCAAACTGAAAACCCACCTGTTCAGAACTGCCTTCTCCCTCTGACCTCACTTGCACTGTGTCGTTGTCGTTGCTGTTGTTGTATTTTAACTTAATCTGAATATTCGTTTACCCCCTAGTTTGTATTACTGTGTTGCACTGTTTTAACCATTGTACGGCGACCTTGAGTGTCTAGAAAGGCGCCTTCAAATAAAATGTATTATTATTATTATTATTATACAGGTACAATCAGAATCAGAATCGGATTCAGAATCATCTTTATTGGCCAGGTTCAAACATTGTCCAACAAGGAATTTGACTCCGGTAGTTTCGCTCTTTGGTGATAAAATAAAATAAACAATAAAACAAAGATACAGAATAAACAGTATAAACATTTAAGGTGCAGCAGTTTGAGGTAGAGAGAGAAAAGAAAAAGAAAAAGGGACAGTTCTGAATAAAAATAAACATAACCTATTTACAATTTTACAGGGCAATTATACAAAAAATATACAAAAGATTATACAAACTATACAAAGAATACACAGTGAGGGGGTGCAGCTGAGTGAGGCAGACATGGTTGTCAAGGAAGGTGCTGGATGATTTTTGCACGTGATTGGTTAATCTGAGACTCTATTATTTGTCATCTCCACAGTCTTGAGCGGGTTCAGCTCCAGGTGGTTCCGACTGCACCAGTGGACCAGCTGTTCCACTTCTCGTCTGTACGCGGAATCGTCACCTTCCCGGATCAGGCCGATGATGGTGGTGTCGTCCGCGTACTTCAGGAGCTTCACAGACGAGTCCCCTGAGGTGCAGTCGTTCGTATATAGGGAGAAGAGCAGTGGTGAGAGGACGCACCCCTCGGGGGGGCCAGTGCTGATGGTGCGGGTGCTGGATGTGATGCTCCCCAGCCTCACCTGCTGCCTCCTGTCACTCAGGAAGCTGGTGATCCACTAACAGGTGGGGGCAGGCACGGTGAGCTGGGTGAGCTTCTGGTGGAGGATTGCGGGAGCGATCGTGTTGAACGCCGAGCTGAAGTCCACAAACAGGATCCTCGCATAGGTCCCTGAGGTGTCGAGATGACGCAGGATGTGGTGCAGTCCTATGTTGACTGCATCATCCACCGACCTGTTTGCCCGGTAAGCAAACTGCAGGGGGTCGAGCAGGGAGCCTGTGATGTCCTTTCGGTGGTTCAACACCAGTCGCTAGAAGGTCTTCATGACCACAGACGTCAGGGCGACGGGTCTGTAGTTGTTAAGTCCTGTGATGGTGGGTTTCTTGGTAACTGGGATGATGGTGCGTTTGAAGCATGAGGGCACCTCACACAGCTCCAGGGACCGGTTGAAGATCCGTTGGAAGGTGGGAGCCAGCTGCTCGGCGCAGGCTCTCAGGCAGGAGGGGGACACGCCGTCCGGGCCTGGAGCCTTCCTGATCTTCTGCCGCTGGAACAGCCGACACACGTCCTCCTCACAGATCCTGAGTGCAGGCAGGGTTCTGGGTGGGGGGAGGGGGGTAGACAGAGGTGGCAGGGGTTGGCTGTGGTGAGGTGTGAAAAGGCGGGCAGTGGGGGGAGGGGGGTGGTGGTGCTGGTGGAGCCGCAGGGGGGGAGGGGGGTGATGGTGATGGTGGTGATGATGATGATGATGATGATGATGATGATGATGATGATGATGAGTCGTCGAACCGGCAGCTGGTTGGCCAGCTTGAGGTTGCCTGCAGGGCGTGGAGCTGGTCTTTTGAGCCCCGTGATGTTCTGCAGGCCTCTCCACACAGAAGAGGGGTCAGGGTTGGCAGAGAGGCGATTCTGCAGCCGTTCGCCGTAGGATCGCTTCGCTTTCCTGATCTCTCTCGTCAGTGTGTTTTTGGCCTGTCTGAACAGGGCTCGGTCACCGCTCCTGCAGGCATCCTCCTTGTCTCGGCGCAGTTTTTTGAGGTTCGGTGTGAACCAGACCCTGCTGTTGCTGTATGTGCAGAAGGTCTTAGTCTGCACACACATGTCCTCGCAAAAACTGACGTAGGACGTCACAGTCTCAGTCAGTTCATGGAGATCTGAGGCCGCAGCTTCAAAGACACTCCAGTCCGTGCAGTCAAAGCAGGCCTGAAGCTCCAGCTTTGACTCCTCTGTCCACTTCTTCACAGTCCTAACCACAGGCTTAGATGTTTTCAGTTTCTGCCTGTAGGTCGGGATCAGATGAAGCAGACAGTGATCCGAGTGTCAGAGAGCTGCGCGGGGAATAGAGCGGTATGCGTTCTTAATAATGGTGTAACAATGGTCCAGAGTCTGCGTGTCCCTGGTGGGACACGTGACATGTTGCCTGTATTTCGGGAGTTCGTGAGTGAGGTTTGCTCTGTTGAAATCCCCCAAAACAATAAAGAGTGAGTTCGGGAGTTTTTTCTCCAGGTCTGTTATCTGGTCGGCCAGACGCTGCATGGCTTCAGCCACACACGCGTCCGGTGGAATGTAGACGGCGACCAGAACAAAGGATGCAAACTCCCGCAGTGAATAAAAAGATTTACAGTTCACAAAGAGTGTCTCTAAGTGAGGACTGCAATAGTCAAGGGAATCTATAGAAGAAAAACAAGTTGTTGGTTGACGTTTGAATTATATATGAAATGTGATTATGTTATTAACATAGAATGGAGATGCAATGATTAAATGACTAATCAATTACCAATTTAGTGGCAGCACGGTGGCTTAGTGGTTAGCACTGTTGCCTCACAGCAAGAAGGTCCCCGGTTCGACTCCCAGGCCCAGCAGGGGCCTTTCTGTGTGGAGTTTGCATGTTCTCCCCGTGCTTGCGTGGGTTTTCTCCGGGTACTCCGGCTTCCTCCCACAGTCCAAAAACATGCATGCTAGGTTAATTGATGATTCTAAAATTGCCCGTAGGTGTGAGCGTGAGTGTGATTGTGAGCATGGTTTGTGTGTTTCTATGTGGCCCTGTGATGGACTGGTGACCTGTCCAGGGTGCTGCCTCTCACCTAAAAATGAGCTGGGATAGGCTCCAGCAGACCCCCGTGACCCCGCAAGGGATAAAGCGGGTAAGATAATGAATGAATGAATGAATGAATTACCAATTTACCATTGAATTAATCGCCAACTATTTAGATAATGGACTAATAGTTTTGAATATTTTATTTTAAGAATAAAAAGTCAAAATTCTCCAAATGCAGCTTCTTGAATATAAACATTTGTAACATCCGACCTTACCCGACAACAAAATAATTATATTTTCTGATTGACTGACAGGTTGGTAACTCCACACAGCTGCTCTGAGCCTAGAGGTCAGTCCACAGTTGCGTACTTTGACTCGTTTGTAAGTTGGACTGTTGGTGAAGTTAATTTCTCAGCGTTAGAAATGCCATGTGTGGCTTGAGAGTGTGTGAAATTGCTGAAATGCATGAGTCTTACGCTCCATGCATGAGACTTGAAAGCCCTGTTATTTCATTTGCAGCTGTGTCAGCTGCGTCTTCGATTTAATCATCAGCCATTTTTTGGGGTTTCCATTCTCATTCAGATTGGGTGGGCGGAGACACATGATTACACATAAACACTGTACACTGTCTTAAAGGGGAATGAAAATAGCCTATCACCACACAGAGTAAAAACAGACAAAGATTTTTCTTTTCTTTCTTTCTTTTTTTTTTATCAAAACACAAAATTTACCGACATGAGAAAAAAAATGACATTGGTGATCGCAGGGAATGTCGGTATCTGTACATTTTCGATTTATTGCCCAGGCCTACACAAAATCAAAGAAAATTGTTTAAAATGATGTAATCCCATGTCAAGAGACTTGCCACAACACTCGTGCAAATATTTGGTCATTTAATCCAGAACCTTAGAAAGCTGTTATTATCGAATCATGATGATAAGTTGACTTTGATGTGGACACCAAAGGCACTTTATAGTGATATTGACCCAGGAATATTTGTCCCGCTGGAAAAGCTGGTGTCGGTGACAATAGACTGGCCGTCATTCAGGCTTCATCGCCCACTGCAGAGGTGGCACGGACTTTCCTATGTTACTTCATTACCACTGCATCATCTGCCAGCAGGTGTAAAAGTTGTGAAACTCATCAACAGCATCCGCAGGAGCTCATACATGCAAGGCCTTGATGTGTTTCCCTTTGCATGTCTTGCATACGACTCTCGACCTACACTGGGCGGCCTGGTGATGGCGGCCACAACGCCGGGTGAGGGGTGTCATCTCGACAAATCCCTCTCTATACCTCCATTCAGTCTCCTCTATGACAGCGGGGGTTCCTGCAGGGTGACTGACAGCCTGTGGGAGGGTGTACACTTCATAATCTTCCATCAGTCTTGGTTGTCGCATTGGTCGGTGTGGACGTACATCTTCACTTGGGGGAACATAAGCCATTATCACTTTGTAATGACCTTATCCGGCTCCAAGAACCATATGTTTTGGAGGCTTAATGATTGTACACTGGCTTTTCTCTGTATTTTAATTGTGAAGCGAGTGTCAGGACTTAAATGAAGAGACGGGAAGCTCTCAATTTCCTTTACAGTGCTTTAATCCAGTCTAGAGAGTGCACTTACAGATGTGGTGTGTGTGTGTTTGGTTTTGGAATAAACCAGAGAATAATATAAATCAGTAAACAGCAATAAAAATATGTTTAACCATAGCACCAAATCCAAAAAATCCAATCCAAAAAATGATGTTATTCGCATGAACATCATATTAATGAGATACTATCACATTTAACTGGAAACAAAGAAAACAGTCAGTGACATTCAGATTACATAACATAAAGGACTTTTGAACGATTAGCGAAGTAAATAACACTGCTGGAAATACTCACCAGCAGAATTAGAAAATATAACAACAAAGAAGTGCTTCCAATAAACAACAATATAACTTAGGTTTCTCCAGATGCACACTGAACCACAAACAGATCAAATCAGATTCATGACACAAAGTAATATAACAGCTTCATCCACATCATCCAGCCAGAGACGTTCAATAAACGAGACAGCCCACTACGGTTCGGTTTCCTGTATCTGTGTCACGTGGGTTTCCCCACTGCCCCGCCCCTTTAGGAGACTAACAGCAGGTCCTGAGTCTATTGAGTCATATGGGAAAAGTGAACGTGAGCACAGATTATTACCAATTCCTTCCCCCCATAGTAACCTAAGTAAATATGGGACCCATTTTTCAAAAGCCACATACCTTCTGAACATTCTGACACAAAATGGGAATTTTCAGACCGACGGATTATGATAAAATGAACTTTGTTTGAGACCTGTCTCTGTCTGAGCAACACACTCTCGCAAGATTTGGCTCTCATCCCATCCCATCGTTGACTCATCCCATCGGATAAAATTAAGTTTAAAGGAGCCGTCTGTAAGAAATGGCCAAAACTGGTACTGCAGTCACTTTCAAAATATTGTTGAGCGGCGTGTACCCTCCCCCTCCTCCCCCCGACCAGAGGTTGCCAGGTAGGCTGCAGAATGCAGCAGGAACGTAGGCTGCCATGGCTGCGATAATTAGAGCCGAGCTGGCAACCCGGATGCCGAAACAATACTGACTTGGTGATTGGGAGATAGGTGGAGGGTGGAGCTTCAGAAACAATACTGACTTGGTGATTGGGAGATAGGTGGAGGGTGGAGCTTCAGAAACAATACTGACTTGGTGATTGGGAGATAGGTGGAGGGTGGAGCTTCAGGCTAAAACAAAAAATGACAACATAAACATCAGTTGAGGGCTGCAACTCCTCTTTTTAAACTGGAATATCCTGGCTTGAGTGCTGTTGTCAGTGACATAAGTACGGTATTTGAAATGAACATGATTTTTAAATGTCTGTTGACATATCGGGGTCATTTTATGATTCGTTTTATTATTGCTCTTAGATACAGCTCCTTTAAAACTAAAATAAAACTTGCTTCTTTGCTTAATAATACTGTTATTTTTATTATTTAAGTCTTTTTGGAAGAAAGTTGTACTGTATCTAGTGTTGTATGTTCCAAAACGATGTGGGGAGAGGGGCGGCCACGCCCACTTAGGAGACAGGAAGTGAGGTCGGTTTTTACTAGATAGATGAATAAAGTTCTATCTATCTATCTATCTATCTATCTATCTATCTATCTATCTATCTATCTATCTATCTATCTATCTATCTATCTATCTATCTATCTATCTATCTATCTATCTATCTATCTATCTATCTATCTAGTAAAAACATGAAGCTTCACTTTATATTCAGACAAACTAACGTGACAGCTACGACTGTTAGATTTCATCTATTAAACCAACATTTATTTTCCTAAATGATTTATTTCAGCCGGCAACAATTCTCCACAGGGCTGCAGGTTTCTCCCCGGGACGACGCCGTAGTTTGACCTGGCGATCGCGTCTGTTCTCCGGCTGCTGATGCGGCCGGACCGGCGGCTCTTTTGATCCCCGGAACATCGGATCAAATTTCTTAACAGGCGTTATTTGGATAAACTGAGCCCAGGTGGGGATCTTAACGGTTACTTTTACACCTGAAAAGATGTTAAAACGTAATAATGTGGCATATTAACAGCGCTACAGCTGGAATTAAAACAGCTTCTAGTCCGCTTTTAAATCATCTTTCGCTGACGTTTTGGTGTGAAATGCATTCTGGGATACACTGTAGCACACTGCTCTGTGAACGGTCTGCTGGAGCAGCGTTCTGAATCCTTCATTTAGTAGGCAGTATACAGTGCATACTTTGCATTATGTAGCATGTAGTGCGGTAGTGTCCAAATTCAGACACTACCGCACTATGGGCCCGATTTACTAAAGGTTTGCGTGTGTTAAAACGTGTGCAAACTTGACAGCACCCGCAAACCAAAGTGCCAGCTGATCTACTAACAGCGTGCAAAGACGACTGCGTCTCTGAAATGCGCAAAATTGCACACGCAATTCAGTTAGTACTTTTGCCCTGATGAATAATCAATATGGGGCGTACCCGGCAGAAATCTTAAATACTGGGAGGGGAAGATGCAAATTGCTCCATTTACCACGCGCAATGAGATTTACCAAGCCTGAAAGTAATTGCGCGTATTGTGATTGCGTCTGTATTTAATACGTTCGAAAGGAAGGTGCTAATCTGCTGCTGCTGTTATTGTGGCAAGGAGGCGACATCCAAAATCAAAGAATACGCAGAGAGAGAGTCTTTATTCTGCTGCATGCTATTTTAAAAATGGTTGCACAAGTTTTATTAAAGGCCACTTTTTCTTCTCTTAATGTGCCCCCCTCCACTCGCCCACAAGCAGGCCAAGCCTTTGTGCCAAAACTTTGTATTTTATTGATTACTTATCTTATTGAACGTGAAATCATCCTTCGTAAATTACATTTAATTAAAACCCGTGCTTATTAATCACAAAACACAGGTTAAACATCATGACCAAATCCGCTCCGACCCGCTGTGTCAGGATCAGCGCAGAGACTGCAGCTTCGCCTGAATTATGGTTCTGCGTTAAATCGACGGCGTAGCCGACGGCGTAGGGTCGCGGTGGGGTGTGTGTCGCCGCGTAGACTACGCCGTCGGTTCTGCGTTGGTGTGACGCGGAACCATAAATCAGCCTTTAGTGTGCGCTCTGTGCGCTGTTCTGAACACTTCTCTTCTCTTCTTGCCATATGATGGTCCCGTCTGTCACACATTTACTGTCAGTGTTTGCTATATAATATATAATATTTGCAATATACTGTGGACATCTGAATAAAAACTTAACTCATAAATAGATGAATCAAAGCGCTCTCCAGCTCTGTGTCTGATTGTCTTTTTCTCCTCAGATCATGCCGAGCACCGCCGGGTCACGCAAACCCGACCAATTCAATATTAAAATCAAATTTAGTCCTGTGACCCCGGTCAGTGTATCTTTTGGTCATTGGATTTTTCCATCATGAGTGGGAATCAAAAGACAAAAAATGATTGGTTTATTTGATTTTCCTTTTAAAACAAAAAACTAATATTGAATTACACTGCATTTTTTCTTTTTTTGTGTTAATATGATTTAACAAAGATTCAAAATACGCTTTTATTTTCGTTTTCTATTTCATATAAGAAATATGAAATCACTAGTCAACAGGAACGAAAAAACGAACCAAAAACAACCGTTTATTCATATTTGTGCACCGGAAGCTGGCATTTACAAAGCAAGCGCGCAAATGAGCTGGGGCCTCATTTAAAATGGAGTGCGTAGGATTCATACTAAAAGTGCACGTACTCTCAAAAGCCGAAAATGCCGTGCGCAAAAAAAAATCCGGATCAATAAAACCATGTGCACGCAGACTTCCACGCAGTCCAGCTGGAAGGTTGCGTAGCTGAATCCGCCTCCTATCACGCCCAGAAATGCATATGGATGAGCCTGCTGAGCATGCGCAGTGGCTTTCTGCAGCCTGTTTGGCGCAGATCCATGGTTTGGCTTCAGAATGAATGAGAAGTAGCAGCCACCGTGACACTGACTTTCACGGAGACCTAGATATGATGTGGAGGACAGGAAAACCACATTATTTGGTGGTCACAGTAAAAGTTAGAATAAGTATATAAATAGTAGGCTATACAATAAAATAAAGCGAGTGAGTGGCAGCACGCCGTTGCTGCGCTAAACGCCGTGAGTTCCCCGGCGCAACAGGGGGACACACGTCCCCCCGTCTTTTCAAAATCATGTTTTTGTCCCCCCCACTTTTTACAGTTTAAAAACTAACGGTAGGATCAGCAAATCATCAAGACACTCGGGACGGCGGCCCCCGCTCCCCCCCCCCTCCCTCCGTCTCCCCTCAGCTGCTCTATGCTGATTTATGGTTCCGCGTTACACCAACGCAGAGCCTACGGCGTAAGGTACGCGGCGACGCGCACCATACGCCGGACCCTACGCCGTAGGCTCTGCGTTGGTGTGACGCAGAACCATAATTCCGGCTGTAACAACATGAGCGCACGTACCCGTGCATGACAGGCAGACACACACGGGGAGAAGGGACTATTTCTTTAATTTTTATTTTTTTTTAAAACTTTATCCTTATGAACGCAATTGTTATATAGTCCAACTTTCCTTATTTTAATCAGAACACTTTCTTTTTTCCTCTTCAGCGTGGAGTAGTGGGCTCGGGGCGGCAGCCATCCCCCTCCGCCCCCCCCGCCGCCTGCTCCGTTATCAGCACTATTTTATTATAAATCTGATAGGCCTATATGTTGTGATATGTGATGACATTATTAAGAGTATGACATGAATCTGGCTTCATTTCACCACCTCACAGCCTGCGTCGCCAGTTCCCCGTGTCTTAAGTAAATTCTTACGGGAGGGTCCTAGTTGCCGTAAAGATACGCAGATTTTTCGGTTAGTTTTTTCTTTTTAGATCCGAGACTTTGCGTAGATGGCGGCTTCCGCAACTTTCAGGCGCTTTTTCTGCGCAAGCAAGCTTTATAGATGAGGCCCCTGTTCTTTACCAACCAAGAGTGCAGTTGAGGTAGTTATGCCGTCTTTCATTGATTAGAAAAAAAAATCAGTGTTACAACTTTTCTTTTCTTTTCTTTGCATGTAGTTCAAATCCATCAGAAGAGTGAACTTTCACATGATATTGAGATTCTAACATGCAGCAACCTGTGGTAAAGAACATTTTTCTATCTTTTAACAAGCTCTAGAACTGACGTCAGCCCATTATCCCCACAACAAATGACCACAGTCCCGTTGCTGCTTTGACCTGGTGTTTACTGTTGCTATGACAACTGTAGCTACATCTGGGGGCGTAATGTCAGTAAATACGAGTAAAATACATGCCTCGCGTATAGTGTGAATGCACCGCAGAAAACACAGGGGGGGGGGGGAATAGTAGCCTAGAGTGGCTGGCTCGAGTGGGACGGGATGGTACAGAACAACTTCCCCTGGAGAGAATTGTCACAGGAATGCCTGTCAAATATCCAGAACTAAGTTTACTCGGTTGTAAATGCCAGCTTCCGGTGCACGAATATGAATAAACGGTTGTTTTTGGTTAATTTTTTCGTTCCTGTTGACTAGTGATTTCATTTTTCTTATATGAAAATTTTTTTTTTTGATTCCCACTCATGATGGAAAAATCCAATGACCAAAAGATACACTGACCTGGTCCGTTTTTCGATTTCGTATTTTTGATCTGTGCCTAAAATTGAAATATGAAAAACCAGACGTTTTTCCGTTTTTTGTGTTACCAACTGCATTTATTCTATTGCAGGTTGGTCCGTGTATCTTTTGGTCATTGGATTTTTCCATCATGAGTGGGAATCAAAAAACAAAAAACGATTGGTTTATTTGATTTTCATTTTAAAACAAAAAACAAATATTGAATTACACTGCATTTTTTCTTTTTCTGTGTTAATATGATTTAACAAAGATTCAAAATACGCTTTTATTTTCGTTTTCTATTTCATATAAGAAAAATTAAATCAATAGTCAACAGGAACGAAAAAACAAACCAAAAACAACCGTTTATTCATATTCAGTGCAGTGTTTGGCGGGTGTGCTTGTGAGAACTGGGGTCCCTGGAGGTCCAGGAGGCAAAGGGAAAGCCCAAGTACCCCCCGTACCGGGACGTGGTCCCGGTCTTGGCCGGGTGCAGTGCAGCGTTTGGCGGGCTGGGTGTGAGTGTCTGGGGTCTCTGGGTGCCTGGGTCGGGTCCCGGGACTCCTGGGTGCCTGGGTCCTGGTCCCGGGACTCCTGGGTGCCTGGGTGGGGTCCCGGGACTCGTGGGTGCCTGGGTCCTGGCCCCTTTCGCCCCATTTTCAGACACTTGGCCGGCTTTTAAGACAGAAACGCCGGTTTTTCTGTGATGCTTCCAGGCTTCCTCCAGCCGCCTGTGTTCGCTCCCCGGGCTCCCCCTCGGCCCCGGGTGTCCCGCTGCGACCCCCCCCTCCTCCGTACCACCTCCAGACCGATTGGCAACCGCGGCCTGACATCGGAGGACTGTTCTCGCTACCGAGAGGGAGGCACGGCAAACCCCCCCGGTGGTCGGGGGGAGCCGCGCCGCAGAGGCGGGCCTGAAGGACGGAGGAACCGCCCGACCGCGAGCCGGCCGTGAAGCCGGGAGCGGCGGGGGCCCTCCGATGTCAGGCCGCGGTTTAGTAAAGCAGCGGGTAAGTAATTGATCTTATGATCTTTCGTGGTGTTGGTTGTAGCTCTTCATAGACTGCTGCAATCCCTTTCAGCTCTGATCTAACAGGTGTGAGCATGTTGCTCCACTGTTTAATCACAAAGGCAGGCTCTTGAATCAGTTTTTGGTGAGCAAGCTCCCTCAAGATTTGCTCAATGTTATCTGCTGTTGGAAGCCTCCGGCAGTTGTGAATATCCATGATTTCCAACAATTCCTCTTGGTCAACACCTTCAAAATCTGAACGACAAGATTCAAAGATCACTCGCTCAGACTCTGACACATACTTGAAAAAGCTGTCCACAAGATCACTCTCCACAAAGCCCAAAACAGCTTGCTCCAGAAGTACAGGCGCAAGTTTTACAGGAAGATACTTCTCTTTTTGCCAGCCAAAAGTGATTATTCGGCCTACACTTTCCCATTCTTTTTTACCAAAATCATGACGTAGGTATGGCACTTTGAAGCCATTTCCCATAGTGCACTGCTCATAAAAGTCATTCCAAAATTCTGACAACACCTCCATCATCCACAGCCTTTTCAAGCTTTCCATCAGGAAGAATAACTTGAAAGGAAATGTCATCCTCCATGATATTTTCCTCAGAAAACACTTCCATAAGTTCTCTAAGAATCTGTCCACGATGAAGAACAATAGTTTTCTTCACTCTTTCTCTCTGATTGGCTTGATCCTGCAACATATCCATGAAAGGAGGCAAAGGTGATTCAAAAGACAGTTCGGGAGGCAAGGTATCATCAAGACTGGAGTACTCCATCTCAGAGATCCTTTCTGTGCGGAAAGTAACAATGCCACTTTCATCTAAAGCATCCACATGAAGTAATGTTTCATGTTCTGGCAAACTAGATGCACCATTTGGCTCGACTGTGGTGTAAAGAAGGGAAACACTCTCACTGCTTGCATTTGCAATTACTGTGCTGCTTCCAACATAAATGACATTTGAAGTATTTAACTCCACAGCATCTGTTGCAGAAGTGTCCAGAGACTGGTGATAGATATCTGGTCTGTCACATGTCTTTTCACCTTCTTGTGCAGTTACAACAGTATTCTCCGCCTCCAGATTTATATTACTGGCAGTTTGTCTCTTGGTTGTTAAATAGAAACGCAAGAGAGGTAACTTTGTCTTTTCATACAGTTCCCCAACTGTGATACGATGCTCTAATGAATTCTGCTGAAAGTCAGTTAAATCAACTTCAAAATCAGTGAGGCTCCCCTCTGCATTTTTTCCACCAGGAAAAAACAACTGCACAGCCTTTTCAATCAAGTTCTGTTTTATACTGTCCTTCGGGACACTCTGCGAACCTGCACAAATTCTCCTTCTCCTTCTCTGAAATGCATCCATCCCAGCTCAATTTTTCTCTGATTCTTCTGAGCATTCTTTGGAAGGGTTTGATGCTCTTTCTCAGACACAGTATCACCTTTGTTTCTTCTGAGCTTTCCTTTAAGTCGCTCAAAGATCTTTGATTTGCGACTGCTGGGTTCTTGTTCCTTCCGTCTGCAGTATCCAAAAACAGCCAGTCGATCACCATAGGATGGCAGATACTCGCTTAGCTGGTCATCTGTCATGAGGTGTATAACACTGGAATCAATCTAAAATGAAGAAATATGTAATGAATTATTAGGTCAAGTGCATTAAATTATAACAAAGAACAACCTGCATATACAGCACCAGATATTTACAAAGCTCTTCCAAACGTTAAGATTAAATATTTTCTAGATTAAATACCTTCTCCTGTTCCATTCGCTGTATGTCTTCCTCAGGCACATGCCGTGACCTTAAGTAGTCACTTAGCTCATCCATCTTGTGACAGTCTCAAAAAACATCTGCACCTCTGTTGAATAAAAATCAAAGCATAAATTGATCTTAGATAAATAAAATCTATACAGTTGATTTTTACAAAATCATGTTTGTTTGTAGTTTTGGCATTCAAGCATCTTCACAGTCAATTTCATGTTTAAATAAGACAAAACATTCAACTAGGTTCTAGTCTAAATTCTTCAACTGAGGAGAAAGGGGGCATCGCTTAATTTTACTATATGGTATTTTTCTTTCAATATTTAAAATAATTCAATACTGGATGATTGAGTACCTGTAATGACTGTAGTTTACAATAAAATGTATGCAACTACAATGCATGCGTTTAAAATGCTATTTTAAAAAACAAACAAAACCCAATAGGATGCCACGAGCATGTTCATGCATAAAGTGTGCTTGGTTTAAATAAGCCTATACGGAATCATTTTTTATTTTTTTGGTGACTGGGATTGTGTTTCCAATCACTGGAGAGTTGGTTGAGCTGGAATCGAACAGTCTAAATATGCTTGAGAACAATTATAGACTCATTGTTTTTTTAATATGCTAACACACTCCTGCCCGCATTAAGGCTGATTTATGGTTCCGCGCAGTGCTTTAAGTGGACAAAAATAAGTGCCGGTACTCCCCTTATTCAACTGATGTCAGGTAAATTAGGCGGTGGGTAACAGCAGATGATTAAGTGATATATTTAAATACTAGGACATTATCCTGATTTTTAAAAAGAAATTTGTTTTATTGAATTTTCCAAACAAATTATGTGTACACAAGAAAACGCTCACATTCACTGGCAGACAGTACTCGAGTTGTAAAAAAAAAAAAAAAAGGGGGGGGGGATGGTGGATTTTATCATATGGGGACAGATAATTTGTGCTGAATACAAATAATATAATTACAAATAATAGCAGTGACCAAAACACCTGCAGAAATACTGCAGGATAGCAGCAGTTAAATGCAGCCTTCTGTAAGCTTTAAATATCCACTGGACTTACATCAAAACACAACAATAAAAAAACACTTTTCTGAACTTATCAATATGACTCTGTTCTTCACAGGATAAGTAAAATGGATCACTGCAAAAACTCAAAATCTTAACAAGAATATTTGTCTTATTTCTAGTTAAAATGTCTCATTTTAGTAAAAACAAATCTCATTAGACTTAAAACAAGACTCACTGGAAAAAACAACAATTTTCTCCTGTTTCAAGTAGATTCTCACTTAAAATAAGTAGAAAAATCTGCCAGTGGAACAAGATTTTTTTGCTTGTAATAAGAAGCAATGGAAGATTTTTCTACTTATTTCAAGTGAAAATTTACTTGAAACAGGAGAAAATTGTCAAATAAGTTATTTTTCTGGTGATGACTCTAAATGCTGAAATAGCAGTAAAACCACATTCATTTTTATTTCAGGGGGGATGATTTTGACCGTTTTTATTTCAGGAGGGGTGGGGGGGGGGGGTTTTGATTTTGATGGACAGCTTTCAGCAGAGGCTTCAGAGCTTCTGGTGTCCGGGATCCCCGCCCTCAGCTCTTTGTATTCCCCAAATCCTTGAATACTTCTCCTCCTCTCCACTTTTAAAGAAAGATTAAAATATCTTCTTCTTCGCGTTCTTTGTATTGCTTTCTGGCACACTCTCGACTCCCGGGACCTCCGCAAACTGATTTATGGTTCCGCGGTACACCAACGCAGAACCTACGCTGTATGGTACGCGGCGACGCGCAGGTACGTTGCGCGTCGCCGCGGACCCTACGGCGTACGCTCTGCGTCGATTTAGCGCGGAACCATAAATCAGGCTTTACGAGTGAACGTCTCACGGGGGGCAGTCGCGTTGCGACGCCACTATCGCAAGGAGAGAACACTGTGTACTGTGAGCTCATGAGAAGTCCCGGTACGCCGTAAAAAGTCCCGGTACGCCAGAGGCTAATGAGAAGTGGGGGGTACTCCGTACCGCTGCGTACCGGCCCACTTAAAGCACTGGTTCTGCGTAACACCAACGCAGAGCCTACGGCGTAGGGTACGCGGCGACACGCAACGTACGGTGCGCGTCGCTGCGTACCCTACGCCGTAGGCTCTGCGTCGATTTAACGCACAACCGTAATTCAGGCTTAATGAAGCACATGTCTGTAGAGTCTACAGACATGCAGACCTACATAGTTCTAGAGACTCTACCTAACCATACGAGGGTCTTTTTACTCAGAGACTAATTGGTATGAGAGACAGAGGACAACTCGGTGCACATTGTACAATATCCACATGGCTTTTCAACATTCTCTAGGTCATGGTACTATGTTACATGTATAATTAGTAGGATATTATTAACACTTACCAACTACTGTTGATTAGAGTGGAGATGTGGAGACAGATGTAGGCACCTTTAGGTAATTTAGCATCAATTGGTAAAGCCAGCAGCCAGGTGACGAGGGGATTTTTGAAGACCGCGCCACTGGAGCGCATGCGCCCTTGATTTAAAGACAGCGCCACGTGGAGCGCATGCGCACTTTCTATCTCATAATTTCGACTTTCTATCTCATAATTTCGACTTTTTATCTCATAATTTCGACTTTCTATCTCATAATTTTGACTTTCTATCTTATAATTATGACTTTCTATCTCATAATTATGACTTTTTATCTCATAATTATGACTTTTTATCTCATAATTATGACTTTCTATCTCATAATTTCGACTTTTTATCTCATAATTTTGACTTTCTATCTCATAATTATGACTTTCTATCTCATAATTATGACTTTTTATCTCATAATTTCGACTTTCTATCTCATAATTTCGACTTTCTATCTCATAATTATGACTTTCTATCTCATAATTTCGACTTTCTTTCATCTTATTTTTTTTTTTTTACTGGCGGAAATGGGCTTCCATACATCCGGGTATTTTTCGCACACTGCAGATTTCCTTCTGTTCACATACAGCATACTACTTACTACATTTTGGCCAAATCAGTACATACTAGTAGTACAGTATGCAAATTCGGAAACAGCACATCTTTGATCCAGCTTCCCATCATTGTCTCTCTTCTTCTGCCACACATTAGCAGCACTCAGCGGGATCTAGTGCAGCAGCCCCCCCTGTTGGCTGGATGCGCTTAAATCAACCAGTCTTTCATGAAAACCTTCCGAACAGTGCTACATATTTGATTATTAGTACAAATGTCGGGATTTTGAATATCTGATTATTTTTATACCTGATCATTTCTACAGATGTGGGACTCCATGATTTGCTAGAAGTGTTAGGATGGTTAATTGCGCATTCATGGGACTTGATTTGAAGATGTTCATTATTTGCAATGAAAATGTTACCGAAGTGAACATTTGAAAATTGGAACAATTTAAAAAGATTAACGAATAAAAAATGTTTCATGCTGAAATATGTTTCCTAGCATGATAAATCAATTTGATAATTATTGTGAGGAAATGTTGAGGCAGCGCTTTTAATGAGTGAATATAAAATATTATCATTGAGCTAGTAGCCCATCCTGTCGTTCAGGATCCTTGAAGTTGCTCTCAGTTCACAAAGGTCGATGATCCTGTTTAGTTGGTGTTGCAGCAGCTTCCAGATCTGTTTGTTCCTTCCGTTTACAACATGGAGAAGCGCAGTATGAGGAAGACGAGGCTTTAAAACCCCTCTTCAGAAAACCTGTGAGTGACATCATGGAAGGTTTGTCCAGTTCTTCTTTAACAGTCTAGGAACCATATAAGCTTGTTATTTTTGTTGATTTCTCCTTCTACTGTAAAATGTACGTAAAAATCATTATACTACAGTGTACCCCGGGACCCTGAACACAAAGAAGCAGTTCTAGATAATGGATGGATCATTTTATTCATACAATAAACTCACATACAAACAAACCCTTTACCATGACAGAGACCATGACAACCATGATGTCCAGTAGTGACATCATGGTTGGAACAGGAAGTGGGTGAGAATAAAGACCAGGATGAACCCTGGCTGCACAGCAACCTTGTGCTCAGATCTGTCAGCAGGTTGTAACTTCATCTTGGCTGATTGCAGCTCAGTGATTCCTCTCTGACATCACAGTTGGTCACATGTGCAGCAAACTAACTGCAGCGGACATGAACTGAATGATCTCAGCTGAACTGAGCTGCAGATAAACAACATGCTGGTGTTCACTACGAAGCTCTGACTGGAAACAGACAGAAGAACAACATGTGCATCCTGGAATGACGGCAGCCTCCACCTTTAAAGGACTGAAACAGGAAGAAGTTTACAAGGAATCATTCAGAACAGTTTCACCAACATATGATTCAGGTGTTCTGATGGAAACAGACATGTACAGACTCAACTATCTGTCCAACAGAGACAGTTTTTTCTGACTGGAGGAGACTCTTGAGACTGAACTCAACACAGAGACACCGAAGAACCGAAACTGAACCAGAACCCAGGATAGAGAGGTTCAGTGAAAGTGGTGTTGAAGGTGTGGAGAAGGATCAGTCTGTCAGAGGAGACGATGTAGAAGGACAGAGTTCCAGCAGGAACATCCACATACACTGCTACTCTGTCAGAGACTGAGGGGGTCCAACATGTTACTCTCTTATTGTGATATACATAGTACCCATCATCAGAACAGGACAGACTCCAGGAATGATCGTTCCTTCCAAACAAACAGTCTATAAAGTCTCCTTTCCTTCTGATTCTTCTGTAACTCACTGATATCTCAAATCTTCCTCTCCTCTGGACCTCCCAGTAACAGCGACCCGTCAGAACTTCTCTACATAGCAGCTGACGATAGAAATCAAACCTGTCTGGATGATCAGGATATGACTGATCCTCCGTCACATACGTCATCTTCCTGTTGTTGTCAGACAGTTGGATGTTGTTGTGGACTGTGTTTGTGTCAATGGTGAGTTGACAGGAATCTTATGGAGAGAACAAACAACCCAGCTTCAGTTATTATTGATCTGTCATTGATCATTGATGGACTCATGAATGAGAGATGTGACAGTGTGAAGATGGTTGAATGTGTGAATGAAATAAAAACACACTTACACTTCTGCACACCTGGTGTCAACCATCGTTGTCCAGCAGGCTCCACCCTGAAAGGAGGAGGAGGATCAGACCAATACAGTCTCTTTCAGCAAACATGGACATTACATGGCTCTCACACACTGATGAAGGAACAATCCAACACTTGGACAGATGCACTTGAATGCAGCATCTCTGAAGTCCTGTGGTCGTCACGTTCCAGCACAGTTTGAACACATTCTTTTCATCTGATTTAATCTTTGCTGAATCAGCAGCAGGAGGAGACCAAAAAAAATCATGCTCATGGATGAGTGAAGGTGCAGCTGTTATTGTGCCGTGATGGGCCTGAAAACCACAATGCTGTGGTTCTGGTATGTTTACTGGGTCAACAACGGCTCAGAGTTGTGAACTGCATCTATCAGCTGCAGCACCAGATGAGCTGCAGCAGCTCCATCTGCTCAAAGATCTCTGCTCAAAGTGTCATGGAAAAAAATTAGACATTATATGGTTCGTAACAAAAGGCCAACAGCTGTAAGGAACCGGATGGAAAGAGGGGGATATAAAACAAGTAAATGCAGATGAAATGTAATGTATACCTTTCTCTAAGTCTTAAGAGGACTAGCATCCAGAGGCGGTCCTGGCTACTTTTGCGCACTGGGCGAACTGTCCGTCTATTATTTTTATGAATGAAATACAATTTATTTGGAAGCAGTTGTGTGTGGCCTTGGAATATCCCTCGCCCCCCTCCCTTTGCTTTTCCTCTCCGACCTCCGCCGACCCCGCCTCTCTCTCGCCTGGAGGGGGGGTGTCAAGTGTCAAGATAACGAGACCTTTGTCTTCAGTTAACTTGATTTTAATAAGCAACTCGACCGAGCATTACAGAGACGTGTTAGTTCACTTGTAGACCAAGTTCCGTATCGCGCAGCGTCAAAACCCAGCACTCCTGAGGCAGATTATCAAGATTGTCTACACATGAAGAGATGTGTCACTCTCACATACTTGGGGGCAGCAGCAGCAAGTTGATGTGACAATAACAGCCCATTGAATAGATTTGAGATGGAACTGTCAGAGCAAATTTTTTTTTTTTTTGAGAGCGCTTGTGCGCCCCCACCCGGATTGCGCCCTGGGCAGTCGCGCATATTGCCCATAGCAAAAAAACGGCCCTGCTGGCATCCACATGTCAGGTGCAGGTATCTGTATTTTACTCTGTGTAATTAATAAAAATTGCCACAACAAAATACAGAGAGCCATAAAGATGATGTTCACAACAAAACCATAAAGAGTCCAGCACACTGATGTTATTCTGTCTTCCTACATGAGAGTGTCCAGTCTCCAGCGGGGATCCTTCAGTCCAGCAGACAAAAGCTTCACTGCTGACTCTCCTGGATGGTTGTAGCTCAGGTCCAGCTCTCTCAGATGGGAGGAGTTGGAGCTCAGAGCTGAGACCAGAGAAGCACAGCCTTCCTCTGAGATCAGACAGTCTGAGAGCCTGCAGACACACAACAAAACACACATGCAGAGACTGTGAGAGAAATTCTCTGAGACCAAAGCTGACTCTGTCCTCGTGTTCACCTGATGATGGTGCTGAAGGAAAAGTCAGAGGATCAGCAGAAACACATCAACAATCTTTCAATATAAACCACAGTTCTAATGGTCAACAGTTGAACACTTGGGGCCTGATTTACTAAAGGTTTGCGTGCGTAAAAACGTGTGCAAACTTGACATCACCCGCAAACCAATGTGCAAGCTGATCTACTAACAGCGTGCAAAGAGGACTGCGCCTCTCAAATGAGCAAAATAGCACACGCTATTCATTTAGTACTTTTGCCCTGATGATACTGGGAGGTGAAAATGCAAATAAGTTCATTTACCACACGCAATGAGATTTACCAAGCCATAAAGTAATTGCGGGGATTGTGATTGCGTCTTTATTTAATACGTTCGAAAGGAAGGTGCTAATCTGCCCAGCATTACGCACCGATGGCTGCTGTTATTGTGGCAAGGAGGCGACATCGCCAAAATCAAAGAATAGCAGAGAGAGAGTCTTTCGGACTCGTGTAAATTTGTTTGGAATGAATGAAAACCAGATAGTTGAAACATATCGACTTTCTAGCGATTCCATCTTGGAGCTGTTGAATGAGTTAAGGGCTGATTTGAGGACTGGGGTGAGGATGGCTCAACTTGTGGTGAGGATTCTCCACATGCAAAAGGAGAAATATTTTATTTGAATGTTAAATCGAGTATTATTCAGCAAAAGGTTGCCACAGGAGGCACATTAATTTTTTTATTTGTGATAATAAATAAATCACGTGTATTCATGGATAAAAAAGTGTTTCTTATTGTGCGCCTATACTTGTTCTGCAGTTGTCATACCCCGGTGTTGTGCCGTATTCAGCACCCCTGCCGTGAAAAGCACCCCCTCGTCTGACAAAAATGATATTCTCATTCCGTGTCATGTTCTGTTTAGCGTCCAGTTTTGTGTTATTGATTCATGTTTAAATGCGCTCATGGATTCCACAATAGTCATACTTTCCCACAATCACAGTCACAGATAACAAAAATCGGGTAAATGGTTATTGATGTCATTAATTAATAGCCTGCTTACTGTGTTGTCTTCCATAATATTTGTAAATATATATAATATAAACTCCTAAGTATGTGTTTGTGTGAGTGTGTATATATAAATATATTGAAATGTCAGTGTGTTGTTTTTTTTCTTGGTCTACTTATCATTGCATATACGAGGGGGTGCTTTTCACAGCAGGGGTGCTGAATACGGCACAACAATTTGCCTCTTCCACTAATATCTCTAACTCCAACTCGTCAAATTTCATTTTGCGATCGCAAACTGTAAGTCACGCAACACCTCATTTAAATACTGCGGTTTGCACCTGTTATCAATTGCGCAAGCATTCTTAGTTGATCACCCGCAAAACACACAACAACAGCACGTGCAAACTATTTCAGTGCACACGCAATTTAGTACTCTTTGGGCTTGATTTACTAAAGGTTTGCGTGTGTAAAAACGTGTGCAAACTTGACAGCACCCGCAAACCAAAGTGCCAGCTGATCTACTAACAGCGTGCAAAGAGGACTGCGCCTCTCAAATGCGCAAAATAGCACATGCAATTCATTTAGTACTTTTGCCCTGATGAATAATCAATATGGGGCGTTCCCGCCAGAAATCGCTAAATACTGGGAGGGGAAGATGCAAATTGGTCCATTTACCACGCGCAATGAGATTTACCAAGCCTGAAAGTAATTGCGGGGATTGTGATTGCGTCTGTATTTAATACGTTCGAAAGGAAGGTGCTAATCTCCACATGCAAAAGGAGAAATATTTTATTTGAATGTTAAATCGAGTATTATTCAGCAAAAGGTTGCCACAGGAGGCACATTCATTTTTTTATTTATGGTGATAAATAAATCACGTGTTTTCATGGAGAAAAAAGTGTTTCTTATTGTGCGCCTATATGTTCTGCAGTTGTCATGCCCCGGTGTTGTGCCGTATTCAGCACCCCTGCCGTGAAAAGCACCCCCTCGTCTGACAAAAATGATATTCTCATTCCGTGTCATGTTCTGTTTAGCGTCCAGTTTTGTGTTATTGATTCATGTTTAAATGCGCTCATGGATTCCACAATAGTCATACTTTCCCACAATCACAGTCACAGATAACAAAAATCGGGTAAATGGTTATTGATGTCATTAATTAATAGCCTGCTTACTGTGTTGTCTTCCATAATATTTGTAAATATATATAATATAAACTCCTAAGTATGTGTTTGTGTGAGTGTGTATATATAAATATATTGAAATGTCAGTGTGTTGTTTTTTTTCTTGGTCTACTTATCATTGCATATACGAGGGGGTGCTTTTCACAGCAGGGGTGCTGAATACGGCACAACAATTTGCCTCTTCCACTAATATCTCTAACTCCAACTCGTCAAATTTCATTTTGCGATCGCAAACTGTAAGTCACGCAACACCTCATTTAAATACTGCGGTTTGCACCTGTTATCAATTGCGCAAGCATTCTTAGTTGATCACCCGCAAAACACACAACAACAGCACGTGCAAACTATTTCAGTGCACACGCAATTTAGTACTCTTTGGGCTTGATTTACTAAAGGTTTGCGTGTGTAAAAACGTGTGCAAACTTGACAGCACCCGCAAACCAAAGTGCCAGCTGATCTACTAACAGCGTGCAAAGAGGACTGCGCCTCTCAAATGCGCAAAATAGCACATGCAATTCATTTAGTACTTTTGCCCTGATGAATAATCAATATGGGGCGTTCCCGCCAGAAATCGCTAAATACTGGGAGGGGAAGATGCAAATTGGTCCATTTACCACGCGCAATGAGATTTACCAAGCCTGAAAGTAATTGCGGGGATTGTGATTGCGTCTGTATTTAATACGTTCGAAAGGAAGGTGCTAATCTCCACATGCAAAAGGAGAAATATTTTATTTGAATGTTAAATCGAGTATTATTCAGCAAAAGGTTGCCACAGGAGGCACATTCATTTTTTTATTTATGGTGATAAATAAATCACGTGTTTTCATGGAGAAAAAAGTGTTTCTTATTGTGCGCCTATATGTTCTGCAGTTGTCATGCCCCGGTGTTGTGCCGTATTCAGCACCCCTGCCGTGAAAAGCACCCCCTCGTCTGACAAAAATGATATTCTCATTCCGTGTCATGTTCTGTTTAGCGTCCAGTTTTGTGTTAATGATTCATGTTTAAATGCGCTCATGGATTCCACAATAGTCATACTTTCCCACAATCACAGTAACAAAAATCGGGTAAATGGTTATTGATGTCATTAATTAATAGCCTGCTTACTGTGTTGTCTTCCATAATATTTGTAAATATATATAATATAAACTCCTAAGTATGTGTTTGTGTGAGTGTGTATATATAAATATATTGAAGTGTCAGTGTGTTGTTTTTTTTCTTGGTCTTATCATTGAATATACGAGGGGGTGCTTTTCACGGCAGGGGTGCTGAATACGGCACAACAATTTGCCTCTTCCACTAATATCTCTAACTCCAACTCGTCAAATTTCATTTTGCGCTTGCGACTATATCCTGCTTTCCATCCAGACTCTCCATGGCGCAAAGTTTGCGCCGCAAACCGTAAGACGCGCAACACCTCATTTAAATACTGCTGTTTGCACCTGTTATCAATTGCGCACACAATCTTAGTTGATCACCCGCAAAACACACAACAACAGCACGCGCAAACTTTTTCAGTGCACACGCAATTTAGTACTCTTTATTTAGAATCTTAGTAAATCGGGCCCTTTATTTAGGATCTTAGTAAATCAGGCCCTTGGTGTATTCTGACCTGAGAGACTCCAGGTGACAGTGTGGACTCTCCAGTCCAGGACACAGCTTCTTCAGTCCTGAATCCTGCAGGTGGTTGTTACTCAGGTCCAGTTCTGTCAGACTGGAGGACTGAGAGCTGAGAACTGAGGACAGATCTGCACAGATGTGCTTTGATAGGTTACAACCACTCAACCTGCAGAGGAGATTAAATAGAAATGATGAGGTTATTTAGGAAAGTTTGTGTATAACATTTAATGTACAAGACAACTCCATCCATCCATCCATTATCTATACCCGCTTTATCCTTTGCAGGGTCACGGGGGTCTGCTGGAGCCTATCCCAGCTAATTTTCAGGCGAGAGGCAGGGGTTCACCCTGGACAGGTCATGCAAGACAACTCAAAGGTCTTAAAATAAAAACATTTAAAAAAAAATTAATTGAAAAATGTAACGATTGAAATGCAGTAATTAGAGACAGAAAGACATAAGTAGATTAAAAAGAGATAGAGAGAATCAGCATCCCTGATGCATTCTGGGAGTTTGTTCCACAGGTGAGGAGCAAAAGCTGAACGCTGACTGATCAAGTTTGGTTTTAACTCTGGGTACAGAAAGTAGGCGTTTCCATGACGACCTGAGGGTTCTGGTTGGTTCATAATGGACCAGGAGATCAGAGGTCAAATATAGATTATTGCTCCGTGATTTGGTCCAGTACAACCAAACATAACCTGGCCAGGCTGCAGATACCTCAGAACAAAGCAGCAGGCTGAGTCATTCAGCGCCTTTATCAGACCAGTGGAAGAATGTGGACAATGTAGGATACAATATTCATTGATGAGTTTAATCAACAATGTAGTTATGACTAAAACACCAGAAACACTCTACAGAAGATTATCATTTTTTTCACACAACAGTCATTTGTCGAGGCGGACATCAGCAGGTCATTTTCTGTTGCCTCCATGTCGAATTAACTTAAAACAGAAGACAATGAATCAATTTTCAATTTCAATTTTCAATTGTATTTATATAGCGTCTAATAAAACAAAAGTTGTCTCTAGACGCTTTCCAGAGACCCATACCCAGAACATGACCCCCGAGCAGTTATTACATAAACAATGGCAGGTAAAAACTCCCCTAGTGGGAGAAAAACCTTAAGCCAAACATGGGCAAGGAAAAACTCCCCTTTAGGAGGGAAGAAACCTTGAGCAGGACCAGGCTCATAAAGGGGGACCCTCCTGCCGAAGGCCAGACTGGTGGGTCAGGGACGGCAAAAGCACAGCAGGCAGGTGGAAGCAGCAACGAGATGACCAAGGGTGGGGACCGCAGGCCAGCATGCAGCTCCCGAAGCTCCGGCCCAATCATCAAGTCCCAGGTTGGGGTACAGGGTCGGGGAAAGGTTGAGAAGGGGCAGGGCCAGGGAGAGGGATCACAGAGCGATGGTGGTGTGGAGTGAATTAACAGACCTTTGGACCTTAGATAATATGATAAGCTTTAAGAAGAAGCTCAAGTTATTTTTGTTTACTTAGGAGAATAAAATGGACTGTTAAGAATTAAGCTAATAATCTGTGTTGGGCCTGTAATGGGAAATTTTGGTATAACATATATTTTGTCTTGTATGCTTTCACAATCCTGTTTTCAAGTGAACATTCCTATGCTGCCAAAGAGCCGAGGTCAAGCTCCTTTTGACACAGTGCCTGGCATGGTTGCCAGGGTGACATATATAGATTTTGTCTTTTTGTTCCCAGCCTGGCTGCACTATAAGATAGCGTGTGCCTAAACATCTCTAGTTCATTTCATGGCTGACTGCTCGTCTGATCAGGCAGCTCTGTGTGATCTCCGTTCATGAATGCTCTCTTTTTATTAAAACTCTAGAAAGACAGCTGACGTGTCAAGACGTTGTTTTTTGAACACTTTATTGAACGAACAACAATTTTTGTCACCACAAGCCACAGTCCGATGTGAACTATTTGATTATGTGATGATATGGACAGTGGAGACCTGAAGGGAACTTTAAGGCCCAGCTTTAAGGCCTAACTCTGAGACCAGCCTTGATTTCCTTACAGCTGACCGCATGGTTGAAACAAAGGAACCATCATAATGTCTCAAAATCCATGAAGGATTTGCATTGACGGCCCTTCAGTGATAAGGAACAGCCCTCTGATGACCCCATGACCCCATGGACCCCAAACGGCAGGGGCGCATTTTGCAGCCTGGGCCAAATATAAAGAGCAGACACCCCCTCTCTTGGCTCTCTTCTCTTTTTCTCTTCTCTGCCCTTCTCTCCTCTCTTCCAGGTCACAACTCCTAGTTTTGCATGAAGTGCTACTAGCTACGGGCCGGCCTCCTCCATGATCGTGACCGAAGAAGCGTCTGTCTGGAGCGCTGCAACGAGTGACCTACAAATGTTCCCGGGCCCAGAGGAGCCGAACCAGGGACCCTGCATGCCTCGACGTGAACGCCTTTGGACGGATCTGGAGCTGAAGGAGACCTAGCTGCTGTGCCCATGCTGCAGAACCCTCATCCACATGGAGACAAGGATAGAGAGAGAGATTCGCTCTTTATCAGTATCCCCTGCTGAGCGCAACCACCTTTGTTCACCAAGGAAAGCTGGCCGGCCAGACTAAACCACCTTCCTTCTTCAACTACAAAGATCCACGTAAGAGGCTGTTTTGTGTCTGGGCAGAGAAACTTAGTTAACACAAGTTTAGTTTTACGTTGGGAGCTGGACAGCTGATCTCGTCACAACTGTGGTCATTAGTTTAAGCATTTTTGTTTATTTTATTGTTTTTCTCCTCTCATCCTCTCCTACTAACCCCCACACGCACACACACTCTTATCTTGTCATAAAACCTCCGAGCCTGTTTTCACTGGACGAGACGAAATCTCGTCCGCCATTTTGAGTCACGTGACACACACACACACACACACACACACACACACACACACACACACACACACACACACACACACACACACACACACACACACACACACACACACACACACACACACACACACACACACACACGTAATCTGAAGTCTGTGTTTACTATTATTCTGAAGAATAAATTACCTTGAGACTGATTGTGCTGTTTAGTTATAATTTTCCTGATTACATCAGGTGGTTTTGATTAATTCATTTTGAGAATTCAATTTTATATTTAATCTACTTTAATAATTATTGATTGTCGAAGGACAATTATTCATAACTCTTTGATAACAGAACCAGCACCACCTTTGTGTTACAACATATGTTTATTGTGTTGACACTGTTTCCTTTTCCTCTATTTTTTTGTGTTTGTGTGTGTAGTTTTGCTGAAGGGGGTGGGTGTTAAAATGTTAACAGCACATGATTATTTGTTCTATCTAGCACTGTCCAGAAAGTTGTTGTGTTGTTCAAAAATGGAAAATATTTTTTTATTCTTTATAAATTTAGCTATTGATTTGGTTTTTCTTAATATTTTGTTTGACAGTGTGATGAGAAAATGTAAATTCTGACTTTAAAAAGAGGACATGTAGAGTCATAATACCATTGTGCTGATTATGTTTTTTTTTTTTTACTTTGAGCAGGTGTCCTAGTGTCTGTTGCCTCTGAGTTGTGAGCATGTATGTTTATGTATTTTAATTAATGATAATGTTGTAATTCAGCTGATGTTTTTGGTGAGACCCCAGAGAAACTGCTGTGAAAGGTCAGCAGCTAATGGGGATCTAACAAAACAACCAAACTAATAGTTCTAAAGGTCAACAGTTGAACACTTGTTGGATTCTGACCTTAGAGACTCCAGGTGACAGTGTGGACTCTCCAGTCCAGGACACAGCTTCTTCAGTCCTGAATCCTGCAGGTGGTTGTTACTCAGGTCCAGTTCTGTCAGACTGGAGGACTGAGAGCTGAGAACTGAGGACATAAGTGGACAGATGTCCTCTGAGAGGTTACAACCACTCAACCTGCAGAGGAGATTAAAGATAAATGATGAGGTTATATAAAAGTTGATTATGTCATTTAACAAAGAAATAAATGATATAATATCAATGAATGCTGATAATTTCAACTAATAATCAATTAGTATTGATCATAGCGATTGCTGCATTTCTCTTTTCTGCATTTAAAGTTTCCTGAGATGAATCATTGATGAGAACTGGTCCATGAACCTGAACATATTTGAACAGTGAATTTTACTGGTTTCCTCCATGAACATAACATGTGATTGTAATTAAAACAGATGTGTCCGTGTTTGTCCTTACACAACTTTCTTGGAGGCTTTGACCACCGGCAGCAGCCTCCGGAGAACCTCCTCTGAAGCTGAGTATTTCTTCAGGTCAAACACATCCAGATCTTCTGATGACAGTAAGATGAAGACCAGAGCCGACCACTGAGCAGGAGACAGTTCATCTGTGGAGAGAAGTCCTGAACTCAAGGACTCTTGGACCTCCTCCACCAGAGAACCATTGTTCAGTTCATTCAGACAGTGGAACAGATTGATGCTTTTCTCTGCAGACAGATCCTCACTGATCTTCTTCTTGATGTATTCAACTGTTTCCTGATTGTTCTGTGATATTCTTTGTTTTGGTTCCAACAGACCTCGTAGGAGAGTCTGATTGGTATCCAGGGAAAGACCCAGGAGGAAGCGAAGGAACAAATCCAGGTGTCCGTTAGGACTCTGTAAGGCCTTGTCCACAGCTGTCTGATAGAGGTTAGTCTCTGATTTTATTTTCAACCACCAGGATGTATTATTTTGTTCCTCCAGCAGGTTGACTCCAGAGCTTATGAAGGTCTGATGGACATGAAGAGCAGCCAGAAACTCCTGGACACTCAGATGGATGAAGCAGAAGACCTGGTCCTGGTACAGGCTGCTCTCCTCTCTAAAGATCTGGGTGAACACTCCTGAGTACACTGAAGCCTCTCTGACATTGATGCCACAGTCTCTCAGGTCTGGTTCATAGAAGATCAGTTTTCCTTTCTGCAGCTGTTCAAAGGCCAGTTTTCCCAGAGACTCCACCATCTTCTTGCTCTCTGGACTCCAGTGTGGATCCGTTCCAGCTCCTCCATCATATTTGACCTTCTTCAGTTTGGCCTGGACCACCAGGAAGTGGATGTACATCTCAGTCAGGGTCTTGGGCAGCTCCCCTCCCTCTCTGGTTTCCATGACGTTCTCCAGGACCGTAGCAGTGATCCAGCAGAAGACTGGGATGTGGCACATGATGTGGAGGCTTCGTGATTTCTTGATGTGGGCGATGATCCTGCTGGTCTGCTCCTCTTCTCTGAACCTCTTCCTGAAGTATTCCTCCTTCTCTGGGTTAGCAAAGCCTCTGACCTCTGTCACCATGGAAACACACTCAGGAGGGATCTGATTGGCTGCTGCAGGTCGTGTGGTGATCCAGAGATGAGCAGAAGGAAGCAGGTTCCCCCTGATGAGGTTTGTCAGCAGCACGTCCACTGAGGTGGACTCTGTAACATCAGTCAGGACCTCATTGTTGTGGAAGTCCAGAGGAAGTCGACTCTCATCCAGACCGTCGAAGATGAACACGACCTGGAACTCTTCAAAGCTGCAGATTTCTCTGGTTTCAGTGAAGAAGTGATGAACAAGTTCCACCAAGCTGAACTTCCTCTCTTTCAGCACATTCAGCTCTCTGAAGGTGAATGGAAGCAGGAACTGGATGTCCTGGTTGGCTTTGCCTTCAGCCCAGTCCAGAGTGAACTTCTGTATTAGGACTGTTTTCCCGATGCCGGCCACTCCCTTCGTCGTCATTGTTCTGATTGGTTCATCTCTTCCAGGTGGGAGTTTAAAGATGTCTTCCTGTCTGATGGTTGTTTCTGCTCTGTGTGGTTTCCTGGATGCTGCTTCAATCTGTCTGACTTCATGTTCTTTGTTGACCTCTCCAGTCCCTCCCTCTGTGATGTAGAGCTCTGTGTAGATCTGCTTCAGAAGGGTTGGGTTTCCTGCTTTAACAATCCCATCAAACACACACTGGGACTTCTTCTTCAGCTTAGACTTCAGCCGCTTTTTACAAACTTTAGCAAAAGTAGCTTAATAAAGGGGGAAAAAAGAAACCAATTAATGTTTTATAAAGTTCAACTTACTGTAATTCTCCTAAAGAATCAGAATGTGAACCGACACTGATCAGCTCTAATGTTACGATGAACTGTCCAATATTGAGTAGAATCACTTTTACCACCAAAACACTTTTGAACATGCAGGACGTGGAAGTGACAAGAACATTTGGGGGTCCTGGAGTTTCTAGTACCAGGATGTTAGCAGTACAGCCCTGATGGGTCGTAGGTTTGTAAGTTGTTTTGTTCTTGTTATTGTTGTGGTGTCTGTGAAGTAGATTTTCAAGGATTAGGGTTTGAAAACCCCAGAAGATGATCTGATCAAATAATCTGTAGAACCATCAAGACAATCTGGAGTTCAGCAGGATTCCTGGAAGATGAAAACCTGGACTAAAATCTTCCAGTAATCTTGTGGTGTTAGTAGGTTAAACATATTTATGCTGCCCTGTACAGGGAGGGTTCTACTATAGGGGGGGTACCATGTGGGGGCGAATGTTCTGGCTGATCTGTGAATGTTGTTCGTCTCCTGAGGCATTCTGGGTCATTTATCCAGCAGCTTAAATGCTCATAGAAATCCTCTTACTTCTCTGCAGACGCTCAGCCAGATTCTCCTGCTTCATTCTCCTCAGGAAGTTCACTGTGATCTTCACAAACGCATCTCTGCTGCTCCTCTGCTCTTCATCCTCACCCTCCAACAGATACTCTAGGGATTCTGGGTAATCTGGACCCAGACCCCTCTGGATCTTCTTCAGCTCGTTCTTCACAAACATGACAATGTCTTCCTCCAGCAGCTGGAACAGAAGACCACATGAAGGACACAATCAGACTGAAACCCCTGAGACAAACATCAGACCCATGTCGGACGGACTGACAGTCCACTGGTCTCCAGAGAACAGCATGGAGACAAACATCAACAGAACAGGTGGAGAAGCATTTGTTGTTCATGTACAGACCTGAAAGACGGAGTCCAGCTGAGTCTGATGCTGCTGGACAGACGGACCGCTGGGGGACTCTGAGATCTGCTGGTCCACTCTGTGGAGGAACCAGGAAGAATTAGCTCACATCATGTCTGTCCTCACGGAGACAAACACAAGCTGAAGGTCCATGAAGTCCTGTTTGGATGAGGACAGTCCATCAGAGGACTGGTGGTGCTGAAGGTTTACTAGTCCTGCTGATCCACCGAGAATATGGGACCTCAGTGAGAGCTCTGCTCATTCACATATTCACAAGATCCAGTTCTGCTCCAAGAAAAGTTACGAGATCAAGAAAATGGACAACTGATGGAGACATAAAGCAGATGAGGAACTCTGGATCATCATCGGGATCAGTCCTCTGGAAGGTAAGACCTCCAGATGTGTCGACCAGAGGAAAAAGCTCATGACAGAAGATGAAGATCTATGAGGAGGAAGCACCATTAGGTGATGGAGGACCACAGGGGTCCAGAACTACACGGATCTACTCAGGAAGAAACATCTGGACATTTCCTAACATCAGGACTGATTTGAATACATTTAATGCTTTTAAATACATCTCACCTCTCTGAAGAAGAATGTTGGTCTCCTTTAAAGTTAATAAATATATCATTTGACCGTTCGCTCTTCAAGGACAAACAGCTGGGTTCATGTTCAAGAGAGTCTCTTTTCTGATGGACCCTGATAGAAGACAAAAGTTCTATTTATATGAAAAAGAAGTTACACAGATAAAAATATTTAGTCTAATTAAAAAGTATTAAACATAAATCATTGGCAGCATTTGGAAACACTCACCTATTTACAGCAGAATGTTGGTCTCCTTTAAAGTTAATAAATATATCATTTGACCGGTCGCTCTTGAAGGACACACAGCTGGGTCCAGGTCCGGATTCAGGTTCAGGTACTAGTCGAGGTCCAGGTCCAGGTCCAGGTTCAGGTTTATTCCTGTAATAATGATGTTTGGTGATGTGAGTCTTGAGCTCTGACATGCAGAAGAGTCACGGACAGTTAGAGATTCTCATCTCACCTCTGAGCTTTGCCCCGACTCTCATGTTCCCCACACAAAGAGGTTTTAGAGGGAGGGACTCCCTCCTCTCCGTCCTCACACTGATCCATTCTGCTGAATTCACGTCCACATCAGCTCACACACACACACCTTCATCTGCAGAGGAAACAGACATCAATGGTGCACACAGATTGCATTGAATTGAATTGAAATCTTTAGTTCGAGCATACAAAAAACAGAAAACAAAAAAACAATTTCACAAAACAAAAAAAGAATACAAATAAACAGTCCTTAAACAAAATCAAATGGAAATAAATATATATATATATATATATATATATATATATATATATATATATATATATATATATATATATATATATATATATATATATATATATATATATACATACATACACATCTTATCATAAACAATATAATAATTATTCTATATACCATTTTATATACATACATTATGCTGAATCCCCACACAATCACTGCCTCATGTCTCCTCTTCCCTGTATTTGGCAAAATTGTATGATCTATCATCTAATTTAGATGGTTGGACATTGTTTCAGCTCCTTACTCAGACAACATTTCAACAACGTCATCGGCAAATAAGATGGATTTGAGTAATTTTGATATTTTACATATGTTGTTGATGTATATGATAAATTATTTTGGTCCTAGTACTGATCCTTGTGGTACACCGGAAACAATGTCCAACCATCTAGACTGGTTGCCACCCAACTTCACGAACTGCCTCCTGTTGTTTAGGTAACTGCTGACCCACTTTAATGCCATACCTCTGATTCCATATTGATCTACTTTGTTAATTTAAATTTGTGGATTTATTGTGTCAAAAGCTTTCTTTAAATCAATGAATACCCCGACCGCAAATTTCTTTTTGTCTGTGGCGTTGGTGATTTCTTCTATTAGTTCAATTAATGCTAATGATTTTGATCTTTTGTTCCGGAATCCATATTGATTGTCTGAAAGTAATGAATGTTTTTCTATAAAATCATCCAACCTATTGCAAAAAGTTTTTTCAAGAATTTTTGAAAACTAGGAGAATGGATACAGACTTGTAGTTCGTGAAGAGATGTTCGTCACCAGTTTTAAACAGCGGAATAAGCTACTTTCATACTGTTGGGAAATTGACTGGTTTGTAATGATACGTTAAAAATGTGAGTTAACGGTTTGGAAATCCCAATAATTACTTTTTATACTGTTTTCATATCTATGTCGTTATAATCCATGGATGTCTTGTTTTTGCAGTTGTTTGCAATGTCTATTATTTCTTTTTCTACGACAGGTTTGAGAAAAATGGAGTTTAGTCTATTAAGTTGTAATTATCTATTGCTGGTTCTTGAATTTCATTAGCTAATTTAGGTCCAATATTTACAAAATAATAATTTAGTCTATTAGCTACGTCATTCATATTGTTTATAATTGTACCATTTTCTATAAAATATTGTGGATAGTTCATATGTCTCGTTTTATTTCTAATTATACTATTAAGAATATTCCAAATACATTTTATATTATTCTTGTTATTATCTAATAAGTTATTATAATAATCTTTCTTACAGATTCTCATGATATTAGTTAATTTATTTTTATACTTCTTATATTTATCTTCTGTCTCTTTGTTTCTATGTTTTATGAATTCTATATATAAAGTATTTTTCTTTTTGCACGCATTCTGCAATCCTTTTGACATCCACTGATTATCCTTATATTTATGAGTTATATACTGTTTTATACTGTTTCAGATTAGCTGATCCTGCTCTGGTTTGTTCTTCTCTTTAGTTTTTTTGTTTTTTGCTTATACTTAGCAGTAGATGTCACTTGGCTCTATATTTATTTTTGTTTCTTTCTTATCCTCTAAATGTTTGAAAGGGTCCCAAAGTAATAAGCCTGTCCTCCACCAATTCAGTCCACCAGGACTAACATGCTCTAACTAGCTGGAACAAGTGTGAAACAACAATGAGGTGATTTCACTGAACAGTTTTTACTACAGAAACTCGAAAATCTTGTTACTGTAAACATGAGGAAGCTCAGAGGTTGATCTGCAAAGATAAAGGTTCAATGTGCAAATATAAGGAGATATAAACATGCTGTATCCAGTGCAAACAAGTAATAAATGTGATATGAGGTGTGATGATTGACAGAGTTCAGAGTCCAGAGTGCTGGGTTTGTCTTGATTAAGAAGTCTTATGACCTGGAGAAGAAACTTCTTTTACGTCACTCAGTAAAAATGTTTCAGTTAATCAGCCTGTTGTTTCTGACCTCCGTTTGCATGAACCTCTGCGAGCTTCTGTGTCAACAGTGATGCTATTGGAAGTTCAGTTAGGAAGACTTCTGGACGAAGGTACTCCATCTTCAGTAGATACACAAGCACCAAAGAACAACTTCTTCCAGGAACCAAACTGACTTTAAAGCAGCACAACGTAACTTTCAGCTTTTGTTGAGTTTGGCGTCTCCTTTGGACAAAAGCGGTAATGCTTTACCAGTAGTGTGGAAGGGTTCCTACCATGCTCCTCAAAGTTACATAGTGCCAGTGAAGGCGATACAGACCCTTCAGACCATGACAGAGGTGTCATTAAACCTGTTGGAAGTTGATGTACCATCACAATGACTCTGGAAATATTATATTAAGGTGGAAAAGTTACGTAGTGTCGCTTTAATGCTGGAAACAACAGCTTCATTCCAGGAAATAAAAACATCTCACAGTTTGATTGATGAAGAAAAACTAATCATCAGCTGATCATCACTGTGTTTCTGAGCTGTGGGTGCGGCAGCAGCTGCCTCACCAGCTTTGGACCATAAAGTTTTTTGCACCCAGCACACCGATGACGTAAAGGAAAGGTCTTAACGCAAAGTTGTACTTTTCTATGTTTACTTCAAAAACTGAAAAATCATACAAAATACAGAACTAAATCCTTAACTTTTGTAAATAAGATAAAGTATGCTAGTCAAAAGACTGTTGCTCAAAGGTCCAGTGACAAAATTTGACTATATTACCGTATATTTATTCTACATACAGCAGCCAATAGAAATGTAATATTCTGCTTTGTGACTTGTCACTAACGGCTACAACAGATTAAAAATAAATCCATTAAAAATATGGTCATCTAACTATCATGTAGATTAGTCTTCAGAAACAAGAATGATTTAAGTCTGCAGTAAATACCTTCTCCAACCATGACGGAGCAGAAACAAACAGGAAAGTTCCTGAAGACAAATTTCAAACTTACAGTTTCTTCAACCAGTCCAAAGAGTTGAAGATGAAGATTCTGCAGTCTGAACAAAACCCACTGAGACGCAACTGAACTTATCCTGGAATGAGTCGAAGCTGCACCTGTGGAAGAGGAGGAGAATGGTTAGATAAGAGGAGGAGGGACAGGTATGACGTTATAGAGATGTGAAACATGAACATATCCTGATGCTCAAAAAATGGCTTAAAGATACATACTGTATGCTGCACAATCAGTGACCTTTATTGACAACTTCAACATTTTCTGGGAACGACATGTTTTTAAGTTGGGTGGATTTTGTCTTAATAAATATAGAGTACAGCTGTTCACCTCAAACATGTTTTATTCTGTGAATTGGACACCAGCAGGCCAGAAAATCACTGGTATACCAGATGTTAAATACCCCGTTATCTTATTCCATGTTCCTTTGGCAAGATCATTTCTCTATTTCTGGTGTGCTGTTAAACAGTTTTGTGTTGTTAATAACGACAAGAAAAATATATCCTAACTTTAATGATTGCTATCTATAATGAGCACTGTTCGTTGTGACATCAGCAATTACATCACGTGTCTTTGATGACATCCCAAGGCTGCATGAAAGAGTTGGTATTTATAACTATGTATCTGATCCACATATTGATTCTCCGATAACGATGATAACATGTGCACGTTCTAACGTGTAGCAACACCACCCTCTGCTGTTTACATTGAAGTGTAAACAAGGTTTTACTTTGATTCAGTTTCATTCTGCAGTTATCCATGTGCAAAAAGCAACATCATACAGTATCAGGTATCTGAGTCTCTATGTATCCATGGAAACCATCCCAATCTCACACACTCTCACAAAGCAGAAATATCAGAAATGTTTCACCTCTATACTCCAATACTGACCTGCTGATGTCATCATGTTTTCATGTTTCTGTGGCAAAATCATTTCCCTATTTCTGGTAAAAAGTTAAAATAGGTTGCGCACATCCATTGCCAAGTTTGTTAACACACACAAGGAATTTGTTGTGGTGATTTGTGCAATACAATACAAATATAAAAGCAAATATATAAGAGATCAAATAAAATGTATAAACAGAAATGTACAATATGAAGTGCCGGATATGAGTCTGTACAAAAATTGACTTAGGATGACTTAGGAGAGATAAAATGTATAAACAGAAATGTACAATATGAGGTTTTTAAAGTGCCGGATATGAGTCTGTACAAAAGTTACTTAGGATGTGCATTAATGTGATGCATAAGGTCAGGATTGGAATCTTTACATTAATGCAACGTAGAGTGGGATGGGGCGGCAGTCCGTGGTAGACGGGGGAGAGGGGGGACAGGGGCCTTGTTGATGAGGACAGCTGCAGACGGGAAAAAACTGTTATTGTGGCGTGAGGTTTTGGTCCTGATGGGCCGCAGCCTCCTGCCAGAGGGAAGAGTCTGGAACAGTTTATGGCTGGGGTGGAGGGGTCTGCTGCAATCTTTCCTGCACGCTTCAGGGTCCTGGAGGCTGCAGGTCCTGGAGAGATGGGAGGGTGCAGCCAATCACCTTCTCTGCAGAGCGGATGATAGGCCCAATCCCAATCTCCACCCTCGCAGACTCGTAGACTTACGTGCGCGCTCCCGCACCTTGCGTAAGGGCTTAGGGCTGTCCCATTCCTCAAGTGGTCAAGTGCGCGAGGGCTCCCGGCAGCCATTTTGAGCCCTTACTGCCCCCTTCCCGCAAGTCAGCATCCCAGCACACTCTGGGAAAGGGAATTACCCACAGTTCATTGCGTTGTGACATGAAAGGAGGTTACCAGGGAGAATGTAAACAAAACAGGGGGCGGAGGAAAAGGAACCATGTGCGACTGCGACAAGAAAGTTCATCTATAAATACATAGCTCACTGGTGATTTAAATTCAGAAACTGTTGTCCCGTGATGATTTTTCAACGGCCCTATTATTTCCTTTACAAACAAGGAGCGACCAACAAACATATTATTTAACTATTGTTCTTTGGTTTAAATATATATATATATATATATATATATATATATATATATATATATATATATATATATATATATATATATATATATATCTTTTCCTTTTTTTAGCATGTTCGAAATAAAGTTTTTCATTCACTCATTCATTCATTCAAACGGAGGGAAGAAAACAAAAAAAAAGGACAAATGACGTTTTGGACTTTCTTCAAGACTAAAGACAAAAAGAGAGGCTGGGGGAGCTGGATGAAAAGGAGGAGGAGAGGGAAAGGAACCATGTGCGACTGCGACAAGAAAGTTCATCTATAAATACATAGCTCACTGGTGATTTAAATTCAGAAACTGTTGTCCCGTGATGATTTTTCAACGGCCCTATTATTTCCTTTACAAACAAGGAGCGACCAACAAACATATTATTTAACTATTGTTCTTTGGTTTAAATATATATATATATATATATATATATATATATATATATATATATATATATATATATATATATATATATATATATATATATATGTGGCCAGGTCAATGAGGGAGGAGACCGGACACAAAAATAATTTTTAATAGGATCTTTATTACCCCGACTGCCCTCAAACGAGCGCAGCATTAATTGTCTAATTTTGAGAGAAATGTTTTTTGTAACAGTCCAATAAAAAAATAAAACAAGTTATTTCTTGTCTCTCTGAATATCTCAGTCTCAAATAAGCAAAACCAATGAAACAAACCAAAACAAATCAAAACCAAACACTAACAAACAACAGTAGTGGCCTATTCCTAGGTAAACAGGAAATAAAATAAATTAATTAACATGAATACATTTTTAAGCCACTCTCCTCATCTTATCAGACACATTTTACAATACATATAAAGTTTTAGCTCTGTAAACTTCATGAAATAATTTAATCACACCATGAATTAACTTTAATGTACATTCTTAAATATCTCAGTGCAAAATATACTTTTAAATGACCTTTAATGAACTTGTACATTCAAAACCCAAAATGTCCTCACTTACTCTAACTTGTAGTTTCAGAGCCTCATCCTGCATCTGGATGCAGCTCACACGGCTCTGTCTCCCCTCTACATGGGTAACACAACATATAGCTTTATAAACAGCCTTTAACACTGAAATTAAAAACTAACTAATATTTCAGGCCATTTTGTGCCACTTACGCTGACCCGTGGTCGTCTATGGCGGCTCCCGACACCGTGGACTCAATACATGAAACCCCGACCGACGAGAAATATACACGACGTTCTCAGTCACACACACACTCGTCAGACGGCTCAGTTACCGGTCCGCTCCAACTCCTTCACTCAGTCACGTATTTCCTCTGTGATATAAGGTTTTCACGGCTCAAACCCATCACACACACTCACAGACAAGAAATACACCTCTGCCATTGTTTGCGTTAGAAAGACGACGATTCGCGGGCTTTGACGATTCGCGGGCTTTGACGATTCGCGGGCATTTACGTCTCGCAGGCATTCAGGTCTCGCGTGACTTCCTGGTTCTCACAGGATTCTCAACCTGGCTGGCCTTAAAGTGACAGTACGCATTTTATTAGGGCTCAGCTGACACAAAAACCACAGTAACCCCTGTTCACTTGGCTACATTCTCCCCTGCTACAAGTCAACGTCCTCGGTGACTTCTGTATCTATAGCCCCTTTAAGTTGTGATGAATAAAAGACCATGCCAGCTAACACCTGAGATAGCAGATCTGGACTAAAGGACACTGCGTTGCATGCAGACTTGGGTAAGTTAAAAGGGTTTCTGTTCTTTCCAGCTGTTGTTCTCTGGCTCCTTCGTGGAGGGGAAATGGGTGTGTCACCACTGACCGACCCCTCTTTTTTCCTCCTGGGAGCAGGCACAGGCCTTTCCTCTGGCTTCTCTGCAGGTGCAGAGGGAGATCCTGATAGAGGATGAGAACAGGGCAATGTTTCCGTTTCTAAGCTCTCCTCAGGTACGTCACTCATCTCCTCTTCACATCCATCCTCACTCTCTTCTATTCTCTCAGTCTCTTTCTGGTATTCGGTCTCAACCACTGGATCCACATCCTCAATCTCCTGGGTTGCAACCGGCTCAGCTGCAGGATATGTCACTCTCTCCTCCAAAATGAACTCAGGCTCGATGAACTCCATCTCCAACTCGTGACTTGGGGCAGGTTCATCCACCGGCGTGGCTGACTGGCGACGTCGCCTCGGCGCTGGCACAGGACCCACACATGGCCGCAGGTTGGACCTATGCACCCTCTTTACCGGCCCACCCTCGAGGGGCTCCACCGTGTACGTGGTCCCTTGGATCTCAATAACTTTGTACGCCGTGGCTGACCAAACATCTTGGATCTTGTTCCTTCCTGGTGGACGATGGCGGAGGTAAACCAGCTGTCCCACCTCAACGTCTGGACAGTACACACGCTCTTGCTGCTGAGCTAGTCTCTCTTCAGCCTTTCGTTCAGCACATTCTCTTGCTCTGGCATGTGCATCTTGAAGACGCTCCTGGTGTACAGCCAACCAGTCTGGTTTATCACTGTTCTCCTGTTCATGGCCCAGCAGTGCATCAATGGGAAGATGAGGGTGAACTCCAAACAGCAAATAATAGGGTGAATACCCCGTGGTCGAGTGTGGTGTGACATTATACGCATACACAAGCTCTGACAGGTGTTCAGGCCAACGCCGCTTCTTCTCAGGGGGGAGTGTACGCAAAAGATCATGCAGAGTGCGATTGAACCTTTCACACTGGGGGTTCCCTTGTGGGTGATGTGGCGTTGTTCTGGTTTTCTTCACCCCATACAATCTACATAACTCTGCAATCACTGCACTTTCAAAATTTCTGCCCTGATCAGAGTGCAGGCGCTCTGGTACTCCATATTTTAGAAACCACTCTTTCAGGATGACTTTAGCAGTAGTTTCTGCCTTCTGATCACGTGTGGCAAAGGCCTGACTGAACTTAGTAAACACATCCGTCATTACAAGTACATTTTCACGACCATCTGTGGCACGTTCCAGTGTTGTGTAATCCATAGCAACCACCTCAAGTGGGCGAGTGGCCAAGAATGGAGTCTGTGGTGCTTGAATCTTTGGCTGTGGCATTTTTGTTAACACACACCTCTGACAGTTCTTCACCCACTGCTCAACATCCCCATACATACCCACCCAAAAACATCTTTGTCTCAACAGGCCCAACGTCCTTTCGATTCCTTGATGTCCCATTTGCTCGTGAACGCTTTTGAAAACCTGCTCCTTCAGACAGTCCGGCAGCAGGAGCTGATGGCAGGTTCCAGTGTGAGCATCTTCAATCACTCTGTACAGAAGTCCATCTTTCTCCTGTAGACGCGACCACTGTTTTAACAAAGAGCAGACTGGCTTTGTTAGAGTTTTCTTTTCCCGGTAGGTTGGTTTCCTTTGTTTATCCCAAAACCCTCTCAAAACTCTGAGCGCTGGATCAGACTCTTGGAAGCTCTGGAGCTCTGCTTTGGAATATCCAGGGAGTGTGGGAGTGTTGTCCTGGGCCACACTGTTAGCTCCTGTCCCGCTGACCTCAGCTGCACTTAACTGTCTGAGTTTACAACACTCAACACCTGTTGTCACTAGATCTAAGTCTAGGGCTGTACCTGTCCTGAGAGTGTTACATATGGCTACACACCCATCATATTCTGCATCCTCACTATCGGGTTCTGGCTCACCATTTGCTGGTTGCCGAGAAAGGGCATCAGCAGCAGTATTACACCTGCCGGGGCGATACATTACCTCAAAATCAAACACGGCCAACTGAGAAACCCACCGCTGCTGAATGGCTCCTAAACTGGCTGTGGAGAGGTGGCACAGGGGGTTGTTATCGGTGATGATGGTGAACTTTGACCCCAAAAGATAACTCCTAAATTTTTCTGTGACTGCCCACTTTAAGGCTAGGAGCTCAAGCTTCATGCTGCTATAGTTCTGATCATTCTTTTCTGCCCCTCTGAGCCTCCTACTGGCATATGCTATAACTGTCTTCCTTCCCCTTTGTTCCTGATGTAAAACTGCCCCTAAACCCAGGCTGCTGGCATCTGTCTCTAGTATAAAAGGAAGAGTGAAATCTGCATAGCCTAGTGTGGGAGCACTGGTTAGCTTTTCTTTCAAATGCTCAAAAGCTCTTAGACACTCTGGTCTCCATGACGACCTGAACAGCTGATTAGCCCTGACCTGGCTGCTCTCCTTGACACATGCAGTTACAACATCATGAAGAGGCCCTGCAATCTGTGAAAACCCCTCTATGAACCTCCTATAGTAACTGCAAAACCCCAAAAACGACCTAAGATCTTTTACAGTGCTAGGGATGGGCCATGACTTCACTGCACTTATCTTTTCTGGATCTGTGTCTATGCCTTGGGCTGAGACCTGGTGGCCAAGGAACCTAACCTCAGGTTGGAGAAAATGACACTTTTCCACTTTAACTTTCAGACCTGTCTCTTTCAATCTCTTCAGAACGGTCTCAAGTCTCTCCAAGTGGTCCTGGAAGGTTGGAGAAAACACAAGCAAGTCATCTAAATAAACCAACACAATCTGGAAGGCTAAATCACTCATCGTGGCCTGCATCAAACGCTGAAACGTTGCAGGGGCGTTAGTTAGCCCGAAGGGCATTCTTAGGTACTCGTATAGCCCAAAAGGTGTTGTGAACGCTGTTTTGTCTCTATCCTTCTCATTCATCACAACCTGGTGATATCCGCTTGCGAGATCGATGGTTGAGAAGAAAGCCGCACCACTCAGGGCATCCAGACTCTCGTCGATGCGCGGAAGTGGAAATGCATCACGCCTTGTTTTTGAATTCAGCCTCCGGTAATCTACGCATAGCCTCAAACTTCCATCAGGCTTGCGCACAAGAACGATTGGTGAAGCATACGAGCTTGAACTCTCCTGAATCACTCCCTTTCTCAACAGGTCAGAAATGTGCTCTTTAACCTCTTTGTACTGATTAGGTGGTATACGGCGGTACGGTTGGGAGACTGGTGTTTCATCCAGTAGCGGGATTTCATGTTTCACCCGATCAGCGGATCCCAGATCTTCATCATTAGCTGCGAACACATCCACGTACTTCATCAAAACTGCCACGAGCTCTTTCTGTTGCTCTGGTGTACCTCCCAAGTGCAAGCGGTCAAGTAAAGTCTGTGCGTCACTGTCAGATCCCTGCTCTTCTTTCCGGTTAACTACCACTTCCTCATGGTTAGCAGAGATACGCTGAAACTTTACTTCGTAAGGGTCACCCTCAACACACTGACCCTGGCTAAGAATACCAAGCCTACTCTTCGGGGAGAGCCAGACATCTTCTGGTGAAAAGTTGATTACTTGAACAGTAAAAATGTGATTGTTGGATGTTATCACTGTAGGAACAACTATCAACCCACCAGGCAGTGGAAAGTTCCCCGGTTCAAACAGCGTGACGCCCCCACCCTCTGTCTGGTTTTTACGGCCTCGCACGTGAACGGTGGAGACGGATGAAGCAGGTACATGTACTTTGTTTTTGCCAGCTACACGAGCCACGGACACCTTCTCAATGAGCTCTGCCTCTTGCACCCGGTTGAAGGCTTCTCTCCAAACAGAATCCAGCTCACCCTGTAGAGTTGTGTCGAACTCTGAAAGCATTAATTGCCTGCACCGTTTAGCAATGTTCATTCCAATGATGCCAGGTAGAGAGGAGTCTGGTTCGTTTGTTCCTTCGTCTTTAATTATGAGAAAACCACACTCTGGGATGGTAAGTCCAGCTACCTGTATGTCAAGCTCAACATAACCTAAGTATGGCATCGGTAACTTGTTTGCAGCTGTTAACTTGAGCCATTTAGCAGTGCAGTGCATGTCATTTTCTTCTCCATGGAGGTGGTCTCTGAAGAAACCTTCTGTCAAAGTGCTAACATTACTTCCTGTGTCTAAAAGGCATCTCAGCGGGACACCATCTATCTGAATGTCTACCTCGGGACACTCGCCTACAGCATTTTTAAAAAAACGCTCTTTGGTTAAAGTGTCTGCTGAGCCTTCTGACTTGCCTCGCATTGCCCGGCTCATAGCAATGGAGGGATCTCGTTTCCCTGTGTTGCAGGAGAAGAGGTAACACTGGGCTTGCTCTCTTGTCTATGCGGTGTAGTGCAATGTCTAGCAATATGCCCCACCCCTTCACAGCGTAAACAGATTGGCTGACCATCGCTTGTGTACTTAGGCTGCACTTTGGGTCTATTACCCTTATTAACAACACCTGTACTGCGATTCTGGGTAGTGAGCTCACGAACTGCATTGGTTAGCTCACCAATAGCTTTACCCTGCTGTGCGATTATCTTCACTACTTCCTGCAAGGTCAGTCTCAAGTCAGTTGGTGAGTCAGTGGTAAGTAAGTAAGTAAGTAAGTAAACTTTATTTGTAGAGCGCTCTTCACAGACCATGGTCACAGAGCGCTTCACAGTTAAAATAAAAACACAGTTAAGGGATACATACAAATTTAAGATTAAAAAGGCCAAGACAACACATTTACAATCATAACAGCCCCAAGATAATTAGGCAAAAGCCTGCACAAATAAAAAGGTCTTTAGTTGCCTTTTGAAGGAGTCAACAGACTCCATGGAACGCAGAGAGACTGGAAGATCGTTCCAAAGCCTGGGAGCAACGGCCTGGAAGGATCGGTCTCCTCTGGTCCGGAAGCGAGTACGAGGAACCATCAGCAGATTCTGATCCACAGACCTCAGAGCCCGAGCTGGGGTGTAGGGCTGGATCAGATCGCTGATGTAAGGTGGAGCCTGACCATGCAAAGCTCTGAAAGCTAAAACCAGAATTTTAAAATTTACCCTAGAGGAAACTGGCAGCCAATGAAGATCTTTGAGAATAGGGGTTATGTGTGACCTCCTATTAGCGCGGGCCAGAATTTTTGCTGCGGAATTCTGCACTAGCTGCAGGCGAGACAGCTCCTTCTTGTTTAGACAAGAGAACAAACTGTTACAATAGTCCAAACGCGAGGACACAAATGCGTGAATGACCAGCTCCAAATCCTTTTGCGACAACATTTTCCTGAGTTTCGAAATATTCCTCAGATGAAAAAAGCAATTCCTTGTCAGCTGTTTGCAGTGTTGCACTAATGACATGTCTTTGTCAAACACAACACCCAGGTTTCTTAGGCTCGGTTTAACAGACTGGCCCAAGTCACCCAAATACTGGTTAATCCCAGGAATGGAGGCATCAGGGGCAATAACCAGGGTTTCAGTTTTGTCTACGTTTAGCTGCAAGGTGTTCACACTTAGCCATTGTTTTATCTCCACCAAGCAATGAACTAGGGAATTTAGCCTGTGGAGCTCAGTAGGCTTGAAAGAGCAGTAAAGCTGAATATCATCAGCAAACATGTGGTAGGAGACATCAGGGAATTTCTGGATGATTTTTCCCAAGGGGATCAAATACAACAAAAATAATAAAGGACCCAAAACAGAACCTTGGGGGACTCCACACAACAGATCTGCTGACCCAGACCTTATTTGGTTAGCTGTAACACTAAAGCTACGCCCAGAAAGGTATGACGAGAACCACTGTAGAACTGAACCTGACAGTCCTACTTCATCCCTCAGCCTTCTCAACAGGATTTGGTGGTCGACGGTGTCAAAGGCTGAGGACAGATCTAAGAGAACTAGAACAGTGCATTTTCCCGAATCAGCAGACATCATAATGTCACTGGACACTTTCAGCAAGGCTGTCTCCGTAGAGTGGTGTTTGCGGAAACCAGACTGAAATGTCTCATGGATGTTGTTTTGATCCAGGAATAATGACAGCTGCTCAGAGACCACCTTCTCTAGGATCTTGGACAAGATTGGTAGCTTAGAGATCGGCCTGAAATTACCGAGGACAGTCGGGTCTAAGCCTGCCTTTTTGAGTAAAGGCTCCACTATAGCATGCTTAAAAGCATTGGGAAACACTCCGGAGGACAGAGAGAGGTTAACCATTTTGGTAACCCAGGGGCCAATTACATCAAACACTTTCACAAAAAGCCTACATGGAAGGACATCCGATGAGCAAGAGGAGAGTTTCATCTTGGTCACCAGTGCTGAGATATCAGCAAGAGTCACAGACCTAAATGAGGACCACAAGCTGGAGACAGGCTCAGCGACAGCAGGGGTTCCACACAAAAGGGGAGGGATTTTCTCCCTGATCAACTTAATTTTCTCAGTGAAAAATCTCAATAATGCATTGCTGTCCGCTTCACAAAAAACAGGAGTAACTGGTGCAGCAGGACACACAAGAGAATTGATTGTGTTAAAAAGCACTTTGGGATTTTTCTTGTTAGCTGTTACCAGTTGACGAATAAAGTCTGATCTGGCATTTTCCACCATCTCATTATATGAGGCCACAAGATCCCTGAGATGGAGTCTGTGCACCTCAAGTTTAGTGGATTTCCACAGGCGTTCAGTCTTACGACAAAGTCTCCTTAGACTCATGGTGTCTTCATTTGTCCAAGGGCACATTTTTTTCCGAACTGACCAGCTTGATTTAAAAGGTGCCACCTGATCCAGAATTTTGACACAATGGTTGGTAAAACACTGAGTAAAATTGTCCACATCAAGGCAGTCCATAAACAAAAGAGGGTCAAACATGGCAGAGAAACTGTCTGCAGTATTAGCAGAAATAACACGCCTCTGAGACCTAGCTTCTATGGGCTTAGGCTCAGGGCTGAAGTGGAGATCAAACTGAACAAGAAAATGATCACTGAGCTGGACGTCCTGTACAGACACATTTGAAATGTCTAGTCCAAGGGTAAAAACTAAGTCTAAAATGTGGCCTTTCTGGTGTGTGGGCTCAGAAACATGTTGCTCAAAATTAAAAGCTTCAGTCAATGATAAAAGTTCCTTTGCGGAGTGTGAGGAACCAGAGCGGCCTCCCCACGTACAAGGGGACAAGGCAAAACTGGAGCTGGATGATGAGGTGTAAAAAAACCTTGCAGAGCGTAGAATGCCAAAAAATAAGGCTTTTTATTGCAAAAGGTGTAAAAAAAAGCACAAAGACATAAAGGCGAAGGCAAAATCCGTATTCTAATAAAAAGCACAATGGGGCATAGCCTCGCAACAAGCTACCCCTACTCAGCAGACCCTTCTGGTATACAGCTGCTGTTTATAAACCCTGGCAGGCTGGGGACGTTGATTGGACACAGGTGTGCCTTAATCAGCAGAACCAGGCACACCTGTGTGCTGCTCCCCAGCAGACCACGCCCAATCCTCCACTCTGCCACACATATTAAAACAAGTCCGGTGATGGTGAGAAGGGGAGGGGTTGCTCACTTTCTCACACTTCCCTCCCCCTCTGGAGTCTTGCCAACTCCGTTGCGAGACAGGAAAACGGCCATTTCCTCCGGTTGCCGGCCGCTTCCTCCCAGTTGCCGAGGACGCTTCCTCCCGGTATCCGAGGACGCTTCCTCCCGGTATCCGAGGTCGCTTCCTCCCGGTATCCGAGGTCGCTTCCTCCCGGTATCCGAGGACGCTTCCTCCCGGTATCCGAGGACGCATCCTGCCGGTTACAGACCTCCTCCTGGTCACCGGGTCTCCCAGACTCCAGCTGGTCACCGGGTCTCCCAGACTCCGCCAAACCCACGGCCTCGCTTCCCACCTCTTCTCTCCAGTTTTCAGGTGGCGCCAAAGATCCCACTCCTGACACCAAATGTGAGGAACCAGAGCGGCCTCCCCACGTACAAGGGGACAAGGCAAAACTGGAGCTGGATGATGAGGTGTAAAAAAACCTTGCAGAGCGTAGAATGCCAAAAAATAAGGCTTTTTATTGCAAAAGGTGTAAAAAAAAGCACAAAGACATAAAGGCGAAGGCAAAATCCGTATTCTAATAAAAAGCACAATGGGGCATAGCCTCGCAACAAGCTACCCCTACTCAGCAGACCCTTCTGGTATACAGCTGCTGTTTATAAACCCTGGCAGGCTGGGGACGTTGATTGGACACAGGTGTGCCTTAATCAGCAGAACCAGGCACACCTGTGTGCTGCTCCCCAGCAGACCACGCCCAATCCTCCACTCTGCCACACATATTAAAACAAGTCCGGTGATGGTGAGAAGGGGAGGGGTTGCTCACTTTCTCACACGGAGCAAGATGAGCTGTCATCAACATGAAGGTTAAAATCTCCAAGGATAAGAACAGATTCCAACTTTATTATGGAGGATAAAAAGTCACTAAAATCCTTCAGAAACACAGCAGCAGGTCCAGGGGGACGGTAGATTGACACACAGCAGAATGGATTTGAAGATCCCACCATGACCATTTGGGACTCAAATGAAGTCAAATCCTGGGTCTGGGTCATTTTGCATGTGCAACTGTCCTTATATATAACGGCCAGACCCCCCCCACGACGGCAGGGGCGGGGTTTCCCGACAACAGAGCAGCCAACTGGACAGAGTTCATTAAGATGAATAAACTCTTCCTCTCTCTGCCATGTCTCCGAAAGACACATTAAATCCAGCTTTTCTCTTGTGAAAAGATCGTTCAGAGAGAAGGATTTATTTGTAATAGACCGGGCATTCAGCAGGCCGATATGCAGGGTCGATGACGTCAGGGAGGTAGTGTCCGTGGAGCGCATCGGGATTGGTCGAAGGCACGTCCAGCGGTCACGTGGCCTCCAGCTGGACCTTGCGGGAGCCGGTGTAAACACGGAAGCGCGTGGAGGCGATGAGGACCATTGACCACTACTCCAGCGCTGTGTAGGCTCCAAGACTGTCCTTGTGGTCCAAGCAGACGAAAGCATGAATGTGCTGTCGCACACATTGAGGAGAGGGACCCGGCGCAGACACCTTGCACGTTGTCCATGGCCGACGATGGCAGAACCCAGGCGTGCTGCAGCGCGTCGTCGCTTCACCTGGACACCAGAGCGGGAGCCTCTTCTCCTTGATTTCTTGCGGACTGGGCCCGGAGCCCGACAAAGCAGCCAGAACTCAGGTGAGTCGGGGTTGATGAAAAAGGGAGGAGGAAACGCTTGTTTGTACCTGCCCCGTGTATCAAACATGCCCTCCATAGACTCCTTGATGCGAAACAGAGCGTCCCGATCATAGATCCGTAAAGCTGAGACACATCCATATGAAATACGGGCTGATATGATCACATATGTGGAGAAAATGACCATTAGAACGCTATACAGCAGGAGACGAGCCGTGGCACTGCCGGTCACAGGCGCCATGACAGCTGTCACCCAATGGTCTGTTGTGTCATCTCACTGGGACTAGCACCGACTAAATTTCTGCTTCTCGCTACATTTGAGCTCTGAGGACGGTCTTCCAGAGCCCACAAAATTGCTTCTTCACGGACCTCAAACAAACTAGACCGCGGTTTCCCTCTAACGAGCCTTCGGAGTTCGCGTCGGAGGGCGGAGTCACGCACACCTTCAATGAACTGGTCTCTAAGTGCTAACTGTGCGTCAGCTACTGCATCAGAGGACTGTTGAAGGGCGGAGTTAAGCAGCTGCGAGAGTGCATGGGAGTAATCTCTTAGGTCCTCTCCCTCTAACTGTCTACGGGCATAGAACGCATGCAACAGTTGCGGGGTGCTGCGCTTTTCCCTGAAGGCTCCCCTAAGGCAAGTGAATAGGTCACTGGGTTCCCACACCTGTCCCCCCATACACAACTTGACTTCTTCTAAGGCTGCACCTCTTAACAGTGAAAGGACAAAATCTGCTTGATCCTGATTGCGGAAACCCCTTGCTCTCATCGCCCTCTCTACTTCCTCTATGAACTCATCAACAGTGTAAATATCTTTACCTGGTTCACCACTAAATGGTACAATGTGTTTTTCTCTTGGAATATAAACAACAGGTCTTGTTTGAAGATCACCCAAATTGGCAATACTGGACAAAACTTCACTATGTTTCTTACTCAATTCCAGGACTTGTGACTGCAGCTGCTGTACCAAAGGGTTACCTTCATCACCATGCACAGAAGCAGTGGCGCTGTCCACCTCCTCGTCACTGGACGCTCCAGGAGCAGCCGCTCCCCTGTCTTCTTTTGACATTTTTAAAAGTCTTATTGTGTCTATATTGCAGGAAAATAACAGTTCAAGTTTAATGACTCTCAGTCCAAGTCTCTGAGACGGGACAGCAGGCGATCAGCTCCTCCAGCGATCCACGTCAGCGATGCAGACGCTCTTCTCGTCCTGGATCACCAGCCCGCACAGCAACTTCAGGAACACCACGCGCTGGTCCAGTCTTCACCACTACTGTTGTTTGTTTGCTCTATGTAGTTTCTCTATCTGACTAAAATCTCAAAATTAAACAGGGTATCCCACTTCTGACACCAATTAGTGTGGCCAGGTCAATGAGGGAGGAGACCGGACACAAAAATAATTTTTAATAGGATCTTTATTACCCCGACTGCCCTCAAACGAGCGCAGCATTAATTGTCTAATTTTGAGAGAAATGTTTTTTGTAACAGTCCAATAAAAAAATAAAACAAGTTATTTCTTGTCTCTCTGAATATCTCAGTCTCAAATAAGCAAAACCAATGAAACAAACCAAAACAAATCAAAACCAAACACTAACAAACAACAGTAGTGGCCTATTCCTAGGTAAACAGGAAATAAAATAAATTAATTAACATGAATACATTTTTAAGCCACTCTCCTCATCTTATCAGACACATTTTACAATACATATAAAGTTTTAGCTCTGTAAACTTCATGAAATAATTTAATCATTTTAGAAAAACTTGTTTTTAATCAAGTGAATGAATTTTTAAACTCAACACACATTTTAGAGGCCCATCAGTCCGGTTTTAGGATGAACCACAGTACAGAGACAGCACTTTTAAAGATTTTAAATGACATCAGGTGCAATTTAGATAACCAAAAACTCACAGTCTTGGTTCTGCTGGATCTAACCGCCGCCTTCGATACAGTAGACCATCACATTTTATTAAACAGACTGAAGCACCTGGTCGGCCTCTCTGGTACTGTTCTTAAATGGTTCACGTCCTACCTCACTGATCGTAGTTTCTTCGTAAGTATGGATACATGTTCCTCAGGAACCTATAAGATAAAGTGTGGGGTTCCCCAAGGGTCAATTTTAGGTCCAACTCTTTTTAATCTGTACATGCTGCCCCTTGGGGACGTCATCAGGAGACACGGCATCAGCTTCCATAGTTACGCTGACGATACGCAACTGTACATCGCCGTGTCTCCTGATGACACTGGGCCAATTGATGCCCTTTTTAACTGTATTTTAGACATCAAGTCATGGATGGCAGTGAACTTCCTACAGCTCAACCAGGGCAAAACAGAGATTTTACTCATCGGTCCTGAAGGCCAGAGAGAGAAACTTTTACCAAAGTTACAGGATTTTAAACCCTCAAAATCTGTTAAAAATCTGGGCGTGATTTTTGACTCTGAGCTCACTTTTATTCCACATATTAAAAACATAACAAAGATCGGTTTTTACCATCTTAAGAACATAGCCAGAGTCCGCCCGTTTCTCTCTCAGGCCAGTACGGAGGTGCTAATGCATGCTTTTATCTCATGTCGTTTAGATTATTGTAACGCCCTGCTCTCTGGTCTTCCCAAAAAGAACATGTACAACCTACAATTATTACAGAATTCAGCCGCTCGCGTGCTGACGAGGACCAGAGGGCGGGAGCACATTACACCTGTTTTAAAATCGCTGCATTGGCTCCCTGTGCGCTTCAGGGTTGATTTTAAGGTTCTTTTACTAGTTTTTAAGTGTCTTAATGGTCTTGGGCCTTCTTATTTGTCTGCACTACTTTTACCCTATCGACCCTCGCGGACCCTGAGGTCCTCCGGTGCTGGCCTTTTAACCATACCAAAAGTTAGAACTAGGACACACGGGGAGGCGGCATTCAGTTTTTATGGTCCCCGATTGTGGAACAGCCTCCCGGAGAACCTCAGGGCCGCAGAGACTGTTGATGTTTTTAAAAAGAGGCTCAAGACTCATCTCTTTAATCAGGCTTTTAACTGACTCATTTAACTCTTTTACATTTTTTATGCTCACCCTTATTTTTATTGGATCTTACTACTCTGTTTTATAGTTAGTTTATCCTTTTTTATTATCATAATTTATTCTCATTGTTTTATCTTAATGTTTTATCTAAATATTTTAGTCGTTATTTATGGTCTATTTTATACATTTTACTGTCTTAGTCCTTTAGTTTTTAATGTCTTGCTTTTTAGACATACTTTTAGGATTTTACGTTATGTTATACTTTTTAAACTCTATTAGTGTATTTTATCCTGTTTTCTTGTAGCTTTTATCTCCAGTGTTTCCTCATGGGGAGCCTCCATGCTGGGAGTGACTCTGGCCTGCAGGGGGGTCGTCCTGGGGATGGTTCTGGCCTGGATGGTGGTGGAGTTCTGCACCACGGCTTCACCGCTGTGGTGTGGACTTCTCTATCCGTCCGGGCTGGGATGGTCTCTGTGGGCCCCCCCCCCCCTTCTAGCTGCGGGCTATGAGACCTCCTGGCGTGGACGGCTCCCTGTTACCGTTTCCTCACCTGGATCCTCTGTGCCTAGCCATGTCTGCACCATGTGTCTGCGTGTGTCTATCTGTGTGTGTGCGGGGAGGGGGAGGGGGGGGGGGGGCACTAATACATTTTATGTTTATGTTTTATGAAAAGCACTTTGTGTTACATTTTTTTTGTATGAAAGGTGCTTTAAAAATAAAGTTTGATTTGATTTGATTTGATTTGAATCACACCATGAATTAACTTTAATGTACATTCTTAAATATCTCAGTGCAAAATATACTTTTAAATGACCTTTAATGAACTTGTACATTCAAAACCCAAAATGTCCTCACTTACTCTAACTTGTAGTTTCAGAGCCTCATCCTGCATCTGGATGCAGCTCACACGGCTCTGTCTCCCCTCTACATGGGTAACACAACATATAGCTTTATAAACAGCCTTTAACACTGAAATTAAAAACTAACTAATATTTCAGGCCATTTTGTGCCACTTACGCTGACCCGTGGTCGTCTATGGCGGCTCCCGACACCGTGGACTCAATACATGAAACCCCGACCGACGAGAAATATACACGACGTTCTCAGTCACACACACACTCGTCAGACGGCTCAGTTACCGGTCCGCTCCAACTCCTTCACTCAGTCACGTATTTCCTCTGTGATATAAGGTTTTCACGGCTCAAACCCATCACACACACTCACAGACAAGAAATACACCTCTGCCATTGTTTGCGTTAGAAAGACGACGATTCGCGGGCTTTGACGATTCGCGGGCTTTGACGATTCGCGGGCATTTACGTCTCGCAGGCATTCAGGTCTCGCGTGACTTCCTGGTTCTCACAGGATTCTCAACCTGGCTGGCCTTAAAGTGACAGTACGCATTTTATTAGGGCTCAGCTGACACAAAAACCACAGTAACCCCTGTTCACTTGGCTACATATATATACATATATATATATATATATATATATATATATATATATATATATATATATATATATATATATATATATATATATATCTTTTCCTTTTTTTTAGCATGTTCGAAATAAAGTTTTTCATTCACTCATTCATTCATTCAAACGGAGGGAAGAAAACAAAAAAAAAGGACAAATGACGTTTTGGACTTTCTTCAAGACTAAAGACAAAAAGAGAGGCTGGGGGAGCTGGATGAAAAGGAGGAGGAGAGGGAAAGGAAGAGGGATGACCAGTTATCTAAGTTAATTGACATTTGTGGGAAGATGGAGGACAAAATGTAGTTTTCTTCATCATTTTTTCATTCATAATTTGAGGTTCAATTTCATTTGTTTTCATTTTATATTAGTCTAATGTTTTTCAACCCTGGTCCTCGTGGGCCCCAGTCCTGCATGTTTTAGATGCTACCCTGCTTCAGCACACCGTGATAAAAGTACCTGTGTCATCAACAGAGCTGTGCAGACCTTGGTGACAAGCTAATGAGGACCTTTAATTAGAATCAGGTGTGTTGGTGCAGGGAAACATCTAAAACATGCAGGACAGGGGCCCACGAGGACCAGGATTGAGAAGCACTGTATTAGACAAATCCTCAGTTGAATAAACAAGACTTGCTTTTCTTTGATCTGAGTACAGTGTTTGAATTAAGATCCCCTACGTTAACAGAAATGCATACATGTAAATACTAGCAAGATAGTTTTAGATCCAACACAAACAAGTCAGGCAGTTATTTGGTTATTAATTTATTTATGACCACAAAATTTAAACAATTTCAGCAAGTTGAACAAAGACGTTGCAGTAAATAGTAATAATATAACTGAAATATTTAGCTCGGGTTACCATCAATTTATACGCTCTCTTACAAAAATGAAATGACATCATGCTGAAAAATGGAAAGTAATATTAGATGGTCATAACACAGCTGGAATATTTAACTCAGTTTACACGCTCTTACAAAAAAGAAATTACTGGGCGATTGAGCCTGGCATACTGGATGTGCTGGTCTGGGTAGATTGAAAGAAAGACAATGTTAACAAGGAAATACATATTGTACTGTGCGCATGTTTAAATTGTGTTCTTTGTTGAATTTTATGCTCCTTTATATAGGCTACCACTTTGTTTTCAAACATCCGGATGATCATTCCCAAACTTATAATACCGGTAGGTAACATTTTGATCTGACTAGGAATTTTGTAAATTGAAATTTTAAATAAAGTTTATTGAAAAAAAAAACAAAAAAACAGACGTTTTTATCTGACTTGTTTCCGGTTTCTGCTAAGTGTGTCCCATTCCTATTTATACCATTTGGAGCCCTCACACCCTCGCACACTTGATCACGTGACGCTGACGTCACTGAAAGTCTGTGAGGGCTCAGGGCTTGAGGGTTTAGGGTGGAGTTTGGGATTGGGCCATACACTGCAGCTGCTCCTGTCCTTCACAGTGGCAGCAGCGTACCAGACGGTGATGGAGGAGGTGAGGATGGACTCAATGATGGCCGTGTAAAACTGCACCATCATTTTCTTTGGCAGGTTGAACTTCTTCAGCTGCCGCAGGAAGTACATCCTCTGCTGTGCTTTTTTGGTGAAGGAGGTGATGTTCAGCTCCCACTTGAGGTCCTGGGATATGATGGTCCCCAGGAAGCGGTAAGACTCCACAGTGTCTGCTGGGGAGTCACACAGGGTGAGGGGGGCAGGTGGGGCTGCGTTCCTCCTGTAGTCCACTATCATCTCCACTGTCTTTAGAGCGTTGAGCTCTAGATTGTTCTGACCGCACCAGGTCACCAGCTGGTCCACCTCCCACCTGTAGGCACCAGGTCACCAGCTGGTCCACCTCCCACCTGTAGGCGGACTCATCACCATCAGAGAGGAGTCCAATGAGGGTGGTGTCATCCGCAAACTTCATGAGCTTGACAGACTGGAGGTGCAGCTGTTGGTGTACAGGGAGAAGAGTAGACGAGAGAGAAAGCAGCCTTGAGCGGATCCGGTGCTGATGGTCATGGGGTCAGAGACATGTTTCCCCAGCTTCACCCACTGGTTCCTGTCACCTTCCTGTTTTCTTCGTCTTTACCAAACAACACTAACATCTGTATGCTGTCATTTTAGGACAGAGTTACTTCTTAAAATAAATTCATTGCACTCATATATTTATTATACCCGCTTATATGCTCTGCAAAGCGATTGAACCTATTTCCTATTTTCCCTTCACGCTCTTCCATTACACCCTGCAGCTGCTCAGCGCCATATCTGGGCTGATGATGACATTGATGCCTTTGCCAGAGGAATCTGTGATGTGGAACAGACGTTGGTGAAGGCGCTCAATGCCAGCGGCCCCAGAGGTCAGCAGGTCAGACCAGGAGGAGATATGCGCATGTGCGTAACCTGCCAAAAGATGAAATCCAAGTTAAAACTGTGACATTGGCTAAATGGGGAAAATAAAAATACGTAATTAATGTCACCATCAATTTTTACAATTAAGCTACAGTGGCTGGGGATGATCTGTTTCGTTCATCTAGAGTGAGCTACAGTAAATTGTGCTTTTTTTTCTCGATTATTAATGAATGAAAACACGAAAAGTAAATGCGTTGCCCTCACAGCTCATGAGAAATGATTTAGAATCAGAGTGATGCGCCTCGGTAGTCCTGCAGCTTTGGGCTGTTTCCCCCACGACCCGTGGTTGTGCTCATTCTCCGGTTCATTCTCCTCCTCCTCCATCTCCGTGGCATCATGTTTGTGATGTAGGTTCCAGTTCAGCCTTTAACTCGTCCAGAAGCTCCAACATTGCAACGCTGGATAAGGTCATGTGTCTGATCTCTGCTCTCTCTCCGTTGCCTTTCGTGATGTCTATGCCTCCTCCTCGCAACAACAACTGCAGCCGTTTCAGCGTAAAGTTGCGCCAGTTAGCGCATGCCTTTCCGACGTGCTAAATATAGACGCAAAAACAACCGCTAACCAGTTAAAGGTTGGTTAAATCTCATTCCTTGTACTGCTTGATCTAGTTGCATCTACTCCTCCCAATATTTAGCGCGCTCTGACACGAGCGCACACATCACATATTCGTGCAGGTAAACGCTCTAAATGGATTGTGCGCATTATTTAGTCCGTTTAACGGACGAAATCCTCGCTGAGTCCGTTAGTAAATTAACATGTTGTGCAACGTCACATGAACACACTGATTAACATGTCGGGGTGAAGTGGAGCCAGCCACAATCAGACATTTCAGTTCACAACCTGTCAGCAGCACAGAGCACAGTCATGCATCATCAACAACAACAAGACAATTAGAAAAAAATAATAATAATAAAAAAAAAATAAAAAAATAAATAAATAAATAAATAAATAAAGAGAAAAAAATACATAAAAGAAACAAAACATTGGTGTGAAAGACTTTATAATATTTTGCATAAAATTAAAATTATATTTGTCACAGCTTAATGATTGAAAATCTCAGAATGGATATCCATCATTGATATACATTTCTTGTTTGTAATTAACTTAAGAGACTTGAGATAATAATCAACTTCAATCAAAAACAACTTGAATAATGGAGAAGAGTTTTGGAATTTACATTTATGGATGTGAAATTTCCCTAATAAAATTTAAAGATTGACAATAGTGCATAACTTCTATTCTTTTAATTCAAAATAAGTGATAATGTTCTTCCCTTCAATGTTGATTTTATGTGTTGTTTTACATAGTATATAGCTCTCAAGTTATTTCCAAAATGTGCTGCTATATGAGCAACCATGAAACAGCGAGTTACAGTTTCAGGTTCAGTTTTGCAGAAGGTACATTTGTTATCGATGTCAAGGAATTTTGAGATATATGTGTTTGTGGCAGGGTGGAGGAGCTGCAGCCACTCAGGCTGATTAGGGCACAGGTGGGCCCAATCAGCCTCTCCACCCTGCCAGCCTTCATAAGGCAGAGCTGGACAGCAGCAAAGGGGCCGATGGAGCTGCTGCTGAGGAGGAGCTGTGTGTGCTTCGGCACTGTGTGTGGTGTTGGTGAACTGGTGTAATAAAGGGTCTGCACAAAACTCCATGTCTCTCCATCCTTCGGGCGGGCCCCCGTAGCATCCACCCTGCTACATCTGGCACCCAACGTGGGGCCCGAAGAATGGACGAGAGAGGCACGGACCGGGCCCTGGACGTACTCGCCCGGGCCATGGCGGGCATGGCGGCCGCCTTCCGGGACCAGGGCGAGCGGCAGCTGGCCGCCATAGAAGCCCTGGTGGCCGCGGGGCGACCCACCCCTGCACCCCGTCTGAGGGCCGCCGCAGCAACGCGGGAGGAGCTGGCGGCGCCGCAGCTGAGAGGCCGGGAGGCAGAAGCTGCGGGCCGCCAAGCGACGGCTCCCGAGGCGGGGGGACCCGCGGAGCGACCCATCCCTGCACCCCGTCTGAGGTTCGCCGCGGCGGCGCTGCAGCCGACCGGCCGTGAGGCAGTCGCTTTGGGCCGCCAGGCGACGGCTCCTGGGACGGAGTCGGCGACGGAGACGGAGGGGGAGTTGGCTGGGGAGGCGGCTGCGGAGGCGCAGCCGCCAGCGACGGCGGGTCCCGCGGAGACGGGGCCGGACCTGCGGCCAGAGCAGAGTGTGTGTGTCCGCCGCCGTCGTCAAGAAAGCTCTGGCCGCCGGAGGATACCAAGTGGACAAGAACAAAGCCTGCGTCAACACCGCCATCAGGAGCCTGGTGACCAATGGGACCCTGGTCCACACCAAGGGGACCGGGGCCTCCGGCTCCTTCAAGATGAGCAAGAACATTGACACAAAGGCCAAAGCTCCCGTGAAGAAAGCGGCTCCTAAAGCCAAGAAGCCCGTCGCCAAGAAACCCGCAGCAGCGAAGAAGGCGAAGAGCGCAGCAGCCAAGAAACCAGCAGCGACCAAGAAGAGCCCCAAGAAGGTGAAAAAGCCTGCAGCTGTCAAGAAGACGGCCAAGAGCCCCAAGAAGGTCGCCAAGAGCCCCAAGAAGGTGGTATATAAAAAAGCCATTCGCAAAGCCAGAACAGCTTATTATTCAACGTTGATAGAGGATAACAAAAGTAACCCACGTTTTCTGTTCAGCACTGTAGCCAGGCTGACAAAGAGTCACAACTCTGTGGAGCCGTGTATTCCTGCAGCTCTCAGTAGTGAGGACTTTATGAGCTTCTTCAACAGTAAAATCACGAGAATTAGAGAAGAAATCAACCAGCCGGTTGTGGGCGTTTCTTCAGCTTTAGCGACTTCTGACTTAACTCTAGACTGTACGGATTCGGGGGTTAAACCAACTAACCGTTTCAACCAAACAACGGCCCTTTTCAGGGCCACCCACTACAACCATAAGGGCTCATATACCGCTATACTTTAATACTTTATAATATTTATTACATCGGAATATGGTCGTCTATAATAAACATCAAACACGTTAAATTACATCCTCTGGCCCACTATAAACATACGAACTTTGTTCCTTTCCAAGTGCTCACGGCAGCACTTGTGTAACTTCACCACACGAGGCCAAGCAGGTAGAAAGATACTGGTCCTGCAGCGGCGAGTCCAACTCCACAAACCATGACTGACTCTCGTTTGAACCAGCAGTTCCTGGTTACGATGAGTTTAGCACCAAGTTTGATCAGCATGTGACACAGTCAACCAAACACCGCTGGGTCATTTCAGTCCATTTCCACTTTCTCCACATCCTGTTCAGTCTGGCTCTTTACATCTGCTGATTTAAGTATTTACTGTTTACTGATCTACGTTAGGAGCACAATGTCATTAAAATAGAAACTGCTCTGATGTAATGGTCCAAACATCACATAAAACTGAAAACGAATAAAAGTCAAATGAGAGTAAATACAGTATAAAATAATTAGGAAGGCGTGCAGGTGTTGTATCCTGGAAATATTTCATTTAGATTATTATAGTTTTTCAAGTGTTGGATAAAAATACTGAGAGTATTTTATTCATTGATTTAATGTATTTTCTTTGTCCACGCTATGAGGGTTTACATCAGTGAATAGCAGGAAAAGAGAAGAAAAGAGACTGTAACGTAACGGTCGGTTGTGTGTCGATACCCAGCTGCTCCAGAGAGAACCGTAAAAACAAATACCTGCAGCGTGGGGCAAATAAAGTTGCAAAACAGAAGACGGAACACACTATTAAAGTATTGTGAATAAAATACATATAAGTTAAACATACTAGGTGTGATAAAAGCAGCAGCTTCGATAGCGGCTGTGCTGCGTCACCTCCCCATCTGCCGCCGTCCAATCACCGACATGCTGAACAACCAGCGGAGTCTCGACCAATCACAGAGGAGCGACGGCGCAGCGCGGTTTGCCTGCAGCTGCATAAAAGCAGCCTCTCTGACCGAAGCAGTTCACTCGTTTCTGAAGGAGGAAACATGCCTGAACCCGCCAAGTCCGCGCCCAAGAAGGGCTCCAAGAAAGCCGTGACCAAGACCGCCGGGAAAGGCGGCAAGAAGAGGAGAAAGAGCAGGAAGGAGAGCTACGCCATCTACGTGTACAAGGTGCTGAAGCAGGTCCACCCCGACACCGGCATCTCCTCCAAGGCCATGGGCATCATGAACTCGTTCGTCAACGACATCTTTGAGCGCATCGCCTCTGAAGCGTCTCGTCTGGCTCACTACAACAAACGCTCCACCATCACCTCCAGGGAGATCCAGACCGCCGTGCGCCTCCTGCTGCCCGGGGAGCTGGCCAAGCACGCCGTGTCCGAGGGAACCAAGGCCGTCACCAAGTACACCAGCTCCAAGTAGACCAACACCCAATACAAACCAACGGCTCTTTTCAGAGCCACACACCCAATCTGGAGAGCATAAAACTTCCTTCAGCCATTTAACATGAATAGTAAATAATCATTAGTCTGGGGTTTGTAACAATTTGCTACATACATATACGTTCATTGGAACTATTATTTTACATTGCCAGAGAGTTGCTACCATGCATGAACAGGTTGGGCTGTTATCTTATTGACTCGTGTGTTAAAACTATAATAAATAATAAACTATAACCCACATGGGTTGAAATAAGAAATTCTGTAGTCGGTGACTCATGAAAGACAATTGTAACAGGGTTAAGAATAAACTCTAAAATTATAAATCCACAAAGGTGCAAGTAATGCATGACAGAAATAATTTATTCCATTCAGCATTGTTAAAGCACATCAAATAACTTCTGACATGGTTGAGCTGAATGATTCTAATTAAAATAATTGTACCGGACAGTAAAATTCATTACTTTTTTTTTTTCAAAAAAATTGTAAGATGGTTTATTTGTTGAACACCAGCATTAATTTGTATAATTTTAAGTTACTTAAAAATGTCTTAACTCCAATGACTGCTTGACTAAACTGTTTGCGAGGTTGGACTTTGTTCCCTCTGAGTCTAATTGAAATGTGTGTTTAGGACATACCTGTCAAATCTCCCATTTTGGCCGGGAAACTACTGTATTTTACCTCTTTCCCACCGTCCTCCCGTATTAGTAACTTCTCGTTTTATAATATTTTTAAAGAGCATTCCTGTGCCTCTCCTAACTGAATTGTAACCGGCCACGTGACAACTGCAACCTGCTGTAGTTTGGTTCTGGCGAGGTTAGTGGCAACAACTCAGAGATGGATGGATGTAACCAGAGAAGGCTAGTGCCAAAAAAGCGAAGACTTTTTTAAATATCTCTGAAAATGGGATACCAAATGTACTTCCTTAAAGAGGAGCAAGATGGGGCAGAGAGCCACATGAGTTAAAATGACAAATTAAAAATTAAGTGTTTCACTTGAAGACAATCAATGTGTATATTAATTGAGAATATTTAAAATAAATAAATGTGATTTAATTCCCTTTGGTGTTTTCATTTTGGCTCTATTACAGGAATAAGAATGTCCACAGCATTTCAGTGTCAACAAAAGTCGGCCTATCAGGCTCTGAGCACATCATTGTAGTTTGTAGATGTTTGACAGGTCGTTATTTTAGATTTCTTATAAACCTGTCTCAAAATGTAACATACTGGACCTCTGTTGGGATGGAGGGATTGCTGGCAGTGGAAAATGTCCCTTATTTTTAAATCCAAAACTTGACAGGTATGGTTTAGGATGTGTAAATACACGCGTGCACACAGACGGCTTCGCGGCGGCGAGACAGCAGCAGCAGCTGCCTGACCCGGTTCTGCACAGGTAAGCATCAGGACGTTTGGCGCTGGAGTGAACGGATGAAAGACTTCAAAGCTTCCTGAAGCTTCACCTGCCCATCACAACCAGCATCTTTGCTGGTACCGTATATGGTATATTTGCTGTGTCGTATTGGGTTCAACCAGCAAACACAGAAGCCCCCACATCTCCATATCAGTCTTAGTTTAGTTCTTTCTTTTCATTAAACGCATGTTTATTGATCCATTCATTAAGAAAAAACTTATGTCAACATGACCACCTTTTCCCAGTATGTTTCTATTCATTTTATGAAATGTAATTAAAACTTTGGAGGATTTGGCACAGAAAAACAATCTTGTAATCCAGTTTTGATTATTTTCCACTGGACCTGATAGAAGGTGGGATGGGAGGAAGTTTCCTTTTACATTTTTAAAAGAGAAAAATGTTTCACAATTTAAAAATTGTGATTAATATATATATATTTATTTACATAGGAGACTGTCACTTCCAAATTCAAGATAACCAAGCAGTTATATTTAAAACAAAAAACAAAAAAACAGGCTATATCCACAACTTTTCTTCTCATAGAATGGAAACCAAGCAAGACTCAGGTCTTTTATTTTCTAAACATGATGAATTTTACTGTCGATTTTTTAACCGTATAAATTAGTTTAGTTACTCCAATCCAAAGTGTGTGACTCGGTGACGCGGTTCAGACCTCTGCTGCTCCTGATTGGTGGATTCTGCTCTGCAGCGAGGCCCCGCCCCCATGAGCGAGGCCCCGCCCCCCATGCTCGCTGTTTATTGGATAGAATCTTTTCAAAACTCCCGCCTCGTTTCTCTCTGTCCTGATTGGTGCGGCAGGACTCGTCCTGCGCTCTCCGGTATTTAAGGAGGTTTTCCGCTGCTGGAGACAGTTTCTCTTGACACCAGTTCCATACAGACATTATCAACATGAGCGGCCGCGGAAAGACCGGAGGGAAAGCTAGAGCGAAGGCCAAGACCCGCTCCTCCCGTGCAGGACTGCAGTTCCCAGTGGGTCGTGTCCACAGACTGCTGCGTAAAGGCAACTACGCTCAGCGCGTCGGTGCCGGCGCCCCCGTCTACCTGGCGGCTGTGCTGGAGTATCTGACCGCTGAGATCCTGGAGCTGGCTGGAAACGCTGCCCGCGACAACAAGAAGACCCGCATCATCCCCCGTCACCTGCAGCTGGCTGTCCGCAACGACGAGGAGCTCAACAAGCTGCTGGGGGGGGTCACCATCGCTCAGGGCGGCGTGCTGCCCAACATCCAGGCGGTGCTGCTGCCCAAGAAGACCGAGAAGGCCGCCAAGGCCAAGTAAAGCTGCTGCTGCTGAACCCGAAACACAACGGCTCTTTTAAGAGCCACACACTCCTCTGAGAGACACGATTACCGAATAACAATTTATATGGGATTTTTGTGCTTGTTGTTTTCACACATGTCGCTTTGGATAAAAGCATCTGCTAAATGACAGTATAATACCACTAAAGATCAATCCACTCATACAACGAAACAAACTTTAAAGCACAAAAGGTTGTATGGAGCAGTAACATCTGCTGTTACTGGAAACTAAACTGTCTCAGAACAAACGACCAATAACTACGTCTAGAGATGCGAGATGACTGAGTGCAGATTGTTTAAAAAAAGAAACATTTTAACATTTTCGATTATAGCACTAACTACTTCATCGGTTGTTTGCTGGTTGAAGTGAAGCTCTGTAAGTAATAAATGATTTTCAGAGGTAATTAAATATATGTGTGTGTATGTATATATATATATATATATATATACATACATATATACATACATACATATATGTAAATGGCGGTAAATTGTTTTCACTGCCACCTGGTGGTCAGTTTTCACCAGTGTGGTTTAGTGGAGGTGCAAAGGTAGAAAGGGGAGGGGATGATTCTGCTGCGTAATCTCCACACCTGCTGCATCTCAGCTGTTGTCTCCCGTGGGTCGGTTTGGCGTCGTGCTGCTCCGTTTCTTTTGTTTGTTTTATGACCTTTATTCAAGTAAGTGTGAATTTGATGGCGGGTCTTAATTAAAATGGTACTTATTTTATGGGTTTTCTTTCTTTGACATTAATCTGGGTTTTTTGTTGTTTATTTTCAAGTTTGATTGTCGGGATGGTTCCCTGAAGGCATCAATCACTGACACGTTCCAAACAAGCACCCTTGGTAGTGGAACGAGGTATTTGTATTTTAAATCTTTCGGATGTTCTGTTTAATTAAAGGATGCTGCTTTTGCTATTTTTCTAATATTAATAAATTTAGAATTTTAATAGTGGTCATTGATTGCGTTCTAATAAATGTATCTTTTATATTTGTGTTCACGGATGGCATCATGGAATGTGATGTATGTATGTATGTGATGTTTAATTGTGGAATGTTTGTTAATTTACATTAATCCCCCCTTTTTCCTTTTTTTTTTGTATCTTCCCGTCAGTTTTCATGGTGCCCGGTATGGAAATAAAATTTGAGCACCCGTACGAATCTCTCCGCCTTTTTATTGGAACCAAGGGTCCGCTATATATATATATATATATATATATATATATATATATATATATATATATAGCTATAGCATATAAATAGCATTTTTGTGAAATTATTTACTTTCTCTATAAAGGAAAATGTGTTCACTGGTGTTGCTTCAGAAACTTAGAAGTGACCTTTTAAAATATAAAAGTCTGTCTGTTAATCTAATGTGGAAGTACGTAATAGCTCTTTTTTTAAATAGGAACTGATAAAAGGAAATTATTAAATATATAACTACCGATTTTTCAGCAGATGGCTCTAACACACTGAACAACAACATCCATTAAGGTGGAGAAAACCCGTCCCTGTTCTCTAACACATCCTCCACAAAAAGTACACATTCTTTTTTCCTTACCAGTTTACACACTATAACTGCTACCCAGCTACTGGGGGTTGGTTTATAGTGATTGGAGTAAATAAATTAATAAATAAAATGGATAAATAAATTAACTAACTTACACAACCGGGACAGAGAGACAGCAGGGGGCGGGGCTCCGGACTAGGCGGGAGTTTTGAAAAGATTCTATCCAATAAACGGCGCACATTGAGGCGCGAGCTCGCTCCCGGGGAGGGGCGGGGCTGCAGAGCAGAATCCACCAATCAGGAGCGGAGGTCTGGACCGCGTCACCGAGTCACACACTTTAAGAGCAGCGAGTCTCGCTTCTCCCAGCATTATCGTCCTGATCTAGAACCAGTCGCCATGGCCAGAACCAAGCAGACCGCTCGTAAGTCCACCGGAGGCAAAGCCCCCAGGAAGCAGCTGGCCACCAAGGCCGCCCGGAAGAGCGCCCCGGCCACCGGCGGAGTGAAGAAGCCTCACCGCTACAGGCCCGGTACCGTGGCTCTGAGGGAGATCCGCCGCTACCAGAAGTCCACGGAGCTGCTGATCCGCAAGCTGCCCTTCCAGCGGCTGGTGAGAGAAATCGCTCAGGACTTCAAGACCGACCTGCGCTTCCAGAGCTCCGCCGTCATGGCCCTGCAGGAGGCCAGCGAGGCTTACCTGGTGGGGCTGTTCGAGGACACCAACCTGTGCGCCATCCACGCCAAGAGGGTCACCATCATGCCCAAAGACATCCAGCTGGCCCGCCGCATCCGCGGGGAGAGAGCTTAGACCGTCTCCCCTGCAACCACAACGGCTCTTTTAAGAGCCACCAACATCACCACTAAAGAGCTGCTTCCAGCAATCTCATTACTGTAAAAGTTGATACATTGTCACTAAGCAGAACATGATTCCCGCAATTAATAGTTTATCTCCTCTTCCACTAATTATTCAACATCTAATATGAGCAGTATAAGATCTTAAAGGTATTGTGACATCATTTTTAACATGCTTTTAACACTATTAAAAGTCTTGGCCAACATCCCTCAAATGTGTCTAAAAGAGTGTAACAAGAAAAACTTCACTCTTAGTACTCCATTCCTGGCTTTTTATTACAGTGTTTTTTTGCGCCGTGAAAAATGCTTCCTTTTGCCCCTTTCCTGTCAATCATTGCTCCGCTCCTCCTCCAAACCTCCTCCTCCTCCAGCCATACGCTCACAGCGGCGTCGGAGCGACAGGCGAAGCATGCACGGAAAAGCAGCACGGCGAACCACAGCAAACAATCATAAAAATAAAGGCATGCAAGCAGCAGTGTCACCTTATCTTAAGTCCAGTCAGTGGCCGCGGGTCTTCTTAGCAGTTTTCCTCCGGTGATTAGAACAAAGGAGGCTCTAAACAGCTCCATGTTAAGCCTGATTTATGGTTCCGCGTTAAATCGACGCAGAGTACGCCGTAGGGTTCAGCGTACGGTGCGCGTCGCCGCGTAACCCTACGCCGTAGGCTCTGCGTCGGTGTAACGCGGAACCATAAATCAGCCTTTATGGTGCACTGGAGAGGAGAGGAGACAGGGAGCTGGGTGGAGGGGGCGGTGATTTAGCGGATCGTTACGTAACGATCCGCCACCAAACCACATGCGCCGTTTTTGCATAGTTATGCGGAAAATCCCAGAAAGCACACAATACACTGAATGTTAAAAGTTCGTTGTTTTTTGGGTGTAATTGATGTCAAGACACCCAACAAAACACAAAAAATCAAGAAAAATGTGTTTTTCATGTCACAATCCCTTTAAACATACCCTAGTATAGTTAATTTTTATAACCTGTATTCCCTGCATCTTCCATCTTTCAGCCCTTTGGAAATTTCCTCTCTGGGGGACTATTAAAGGATTTCGTATCTTATCTTTGTTTTACATATTTATGTAACAAAAGACATTTTCAAGTTTTAAATTATGTAAATTTCACATGAAAGAAATATCAGAATCATAAAAAATTTACATTCATTTGAGTTTAGTGGAATTTATTAATAATTGGAGGATGAACAATAGTGAAAAACATTTTCATGTTTATATTTATCCATTTTTATACCATTCCATCTTTCCGAAACCTTTTTCTTTTCCCCTCTACACACATGTACTAATCCAGTAGGTTTCCACTGCTGTACTCTGACATTTGGGTTAAATAAACTTTTTTTTTTTTAACCAAAACATTTAAAAAGTACAAAAATTGACTACATTTGATTCAAAGTGCTCAAGATATTAAGACACTGATGGACTGTTTCAAATTTATGACTTGAACTGTAATCAAGAAAGAACAGGAAATATCAGCGTTGCAAACCAAATGACAACTGACAGGATACATAACTGACTTGAACTTATAAAAATGTAATCAATAACACATTTGCAGTTGCATGAGTACCACAATATTTTCTTGTAAGAAAACAATATTTCTTATCTGACACAATTTGCCTTTTAAGGAAGATGTGGTGGCTCTTAAAATACTGATACTCTTTAAATACTAAGATACTGCAAAACGTGTCGTTATCTGTTAAGCAGTTAGAACACACAGTGATATTGAATAACTGCCAGATCTTGAAAGTTGAAGTTATCTTGGGAAAGGAATGGGCAGGAACACTGATTCTTTGCACATTTGGCAATTCTACAGCCATAAAAATCAAAATAAATCCAGGCGGCTTGAATGTGATTACAGTAGTAAAAGGGTTTATAAACCACATTAATAAATTCTGAAGCCCATGAGTGAATTATTGATTAAGATACTCTGAAATGTAGTGGATTAAAAAGTCAACTACAAATAAAAGAGAAAGGGGTTGAAACCTGGTTCTTGTAAATTGTTTGAAACTGTCACTTTACTTTTGTGTAAAATAAAATATAGTACTGTTCCCTTGAATGTACATTTGATATATTGAGGGTAATTGTGCAATTTATTGTTAAAAAACCCCAAACTGATAGGAAAACAACTCTCAGGACGAGGTGGTGGCTCTTAAAAGAGCCTTTTTGATTTTGTCCAGCAGTGATGCTTCACTTCTTCTTGGGTGCTGCCTTCTTGGCTTTGGGCTTGGCCACCTTCTTGGCGGGGGACTTGTTGGCTTTGGGGGCCTTCTTCAGCACCTTCTTGGGGCTCTTGGCGACCTTCTTGGGGCTCTTTGCGACCTTCTTGGGGCTCTTGGCCGTCTTCTTGAGCGCTGCGGGCTTCTTCACCTTCTTGGGGCTCTTCTTGGCCGCTGCTGGTTTCTTGGCTGCTGCGCTCTTCGCCTTCTTCGCTGCTGCGGGTTTCTTGGCGGCGGGCTTGTTGGCTTTAGGAGCCGCTTTGTTCACGGGAGCTTTGGCCTTCGTGTCAGTGTTCTTGCTCATCTTGAAGGAGCCGGAGGCCCCGGTCCCCTTGGTCTGGACCAGGGTCCCCTTGGTCACCAGGCTCTTGATGGCGGTGTTGACGCGGGCTTTGTTCTTGTCCACGTCGTATCCTCCGGCGGCCAGAGCTTTCTTGACGGCGGCGGCGGACACGCCGCTGCGCTCCTTGGACGCGGCCACGGCCTTCACGATGAGCTCTGCCGCGCTGGGGCCGGCCTTCTTCGGCTTGGACACCTTCTTCTTGGCGGCTTTGGCCGGAGCCGGAGCTGGAGCTACTTCTGCCATGTCGAGCTGCTGCGAGAGTCACTTCTAATGATGAGAAGCCGGAGCTCCGACGGAACTTAAACACACCATGAGAACCGTGGAGACTCAACCCGCAGCGCCGCTCCCGTGTGCAGTCGGCGGAGTCCCACTTGTGTTTTCTCCTCGTCCTTTAACGGGTCAAAAATCTGTGTTGGAGCGTCGTTTCAGGCTGACAGAGGAGAAGCTGACAGCGGACTAGTTTCTCTTCGTGTCCAGATACTCTGGAAGTCCGATGTTCTCCGCAGTTTGTTTGTGGGGGTTTAAAACTTCGTGGAGTCGCCGCGGAGCTCGGGGCCGATCAGCAACTTCCCCCTCTTCTTTCTCTCCTAAAATGCTTTAAAATACACAAACTTTCCGAGAAAAACACGTTTATAGCTGAATCATATGTTTGTTCGATGAACAAAAAGAACAACAAACATCAGTTGACCCTAATGTTTCGTTAAAGTGAAGATAATGTGGCAGCAGCAAACACACTGATGGAGGAGGCTCTTGTGGCAGCGACTTCCTGTCAGGTTTCTGCTGAACTACAATGTGGTTCAGTTGTTTTTTGCAACTTCTTAACTTCAAAATCCTGAACTTGCACTTATAGATGTTGAAGTTAAATATATCAAGAGCTGTTTGACACGAAGCTCATTTTAAAACATTTCATACGCAGGTCATTATTCAATTCTTAAATCCAAATGTCCAAACAAGCATGAAACATAAAAAATACACGAGAACACAACATAAGACCAGCCCAAAGCTGTTGAAATAAATGTCTTATGTTTGCTACTTTGTAAGAAATTCAATTGTGTTAAAGCAATGTATAGAAGCAGGCAACGTCTTCAACAACCGTGGGTCTCCTGCTCTGATAGCATGGATGTGCGTGTCCCCCCCGCCAGCCTTTCACTAGGTCACCTGAGACTGTGAAGGGTTCAGGTGGTGGGGAGAGCTAAAAGGTCTGAGATGTTTGCAGGATAAATAATATGCATAAATAATACCACACTCAACCAGAAGATGGGATTCAGGAATAGGATGGTCTGTCTGAATGTCTCCAACATAATATGTGAACAAGGTTCCCGGCCTGGTAACGAGCCCTCATTTAGAAAATAGCGTCATGGCTTTGTTACGCCCACAGAGTGCAAGCTGACCCATAGGGTGACATATTTTAGAAAATCCTTTATTCTGAAATATTAAATAAAAACAGAAATGTGAGTCGGCTGATCGTCAGTGGCTTTTACTGGTCCCAGTGTTAACTGCAAACTGAACTTATTTGGACAAATGACAATATAACAATAACAATATAATTAAAAAAATCACAGTATTATATAAAAATCTCAATATTTCAAAATACGCTAATAACAATACTTTCACTAAATATTTTCATTTAAAATCAATAGGCTAATAGAATCACAATAAACATAATATAGGTGGTTATGAATAAACGTGGGCTATTAAAAATGATCAATTCTATATAAGGGTAATGAAAGTTCTCATCTTATATTTATATTATCTACAATTCTTATTATTATCTATATAAAACAATTATATTATTCCTGCATGGCTTTAATTACACAACAATTACATCAATAATATAATATCTCCCATTTATCATCTTATATTGAATAATTAATTTACTTACAATTTTAAAGTTGGTACTGCCAATACACCAAAGAATTAAATATTACCGATGTTAGCTAAAAGAAGAACAGGTCCTCTGTCTTTGGATACACAGAAAGACGTGGAAATGCTTCCTAAATAATATTGTTTAACAGAAGTAAGACACCTTGCGTGGCTATGTAAGATGTGGGAAATAATGAAGTAAATGAGGTCCTTACCGTCACCACAAAGTCCTTTGTAATAGCAGATAGAGAATTGTCCAAACTTCTGCAGACAACCTGGCTGGCTGCCATACCACTCCTGCATCAACCAAACAAAACTTTGGCTTTAAGTCTTAAAATAAATGTTTAAAAAAGTATATTCATTACGAAAAAGGTTTCCACCTTGATCATATAACCGGAGTATGTAATCAGTACACACACAATTATTATGTTTCAGTAGATTTTAATTTAGTTTAAGATAAATGTGATACTCACAAAATATGTGTTTTGTTAATGAATTATTACTTTTGTTGACTTTCGAGTCAATTTTTGGTATTAAAATGGTATTTTATCTTATTCTGTCTAAATTTATAATAAGCAATTACAGAGAAGCACACAATGACATGCGGTTTCATCTGGGACTCATTACTGGCGCAACAGACATTGGGCTCATTATCCAGTTGAATGGAGAATGAGCAACTGTTTTACTGCCTCACTGATTTTTTAAATAATATTTTCAATGTTTCCAGAAGATTATCAATACATCCGCCAGCGGAAACTTAACAGTGGACTGCTACATAAACAAAAAAAATAAATACTCTTTCAGTTTCCATCGAGGTATTATATTTTATTTGTATAAGAAACATTTGGGCCAACTTTTAACACTGCTCAAAAGTAATGGTAGAAATACAATTGATCAAGTAATACAGATGTATAAAATTACTTGATGTTCCCCTAGGTGCATAGAATTGTTAATTTTTTTTATTTTCTTTATTTTTCCTACATTGTAAGTTCTTGTTTTATCTCTACATATTTTCAATTTCATACTTTTGTTGCATGATTTCTGTATTGCCATAGTTCATTCCACATGATTGGTCAGTTTCAAATTCAGGTGTTCAGGTTGGGAGTCCTGGTTGGTTTTAACTTAGTAGACCAATGCCCTAAAATCTCCCCCTTCTTTTTTAGGGTTTAGGCCCAATCCCAATTCTCCTTCACTCGCCCTTCTTTTCTCCACTCGCACTTCTTTTCTTCCCTAAGCCCTAAAAAAGAAGGGGGAGATTTTAGGGCACTTGAGATCTAGGGCACTTGGCCCAGGTGCCTGTCCCAATTCTCCCCCTACCCCTCGTTTTCATTCCCTAACCTGATCAGGAAGCAGAGAGCCAAAAGCTGTTTTAATTTCAGCTGTAGCGCTGTTAATATGGCACTTTATTAAGTTTTAATATTTTTTCAGGCATAAAGGTAACCTTAAGATCCCCAACCGGGGCTCAGTTTATCCAAATAACGCCTGTTAAGAAATTTGACCCGATGTTTTCGGAGATGAGAAGAGCCGCCGGCCCCGGGGAGCAGCCTCAGCTCACAGCCCGAGAACAGACGTGTCCGCCGGCTCAGGCTGCTCCGTCAGTCCCGGGAGAGACACTCTCTCCCGGGACGCAGCTCTGTTGAGAATCACGCCGGCTGAAATAAATCATTTAGGAATATGTTGGTTTAATAGATGAAATCTAAAAGTTGTAGCTACGCCTGTTAAGAAATTTGCTCCGAAATTTAGAGATTTCTGTCTGCCGGGTCCGGAGCTTGGGTCCGCGTTAAATCGACGCAGAGCCTACGGCGTAGGTTGCGTAACCTCCGCCGTAGGATCTGCGTTGGTGTAACGCGGAACCATAAATCCCTTTATTCTGGCGTGATCTTCCGCAACTTTATCTGAAAGTGTGTAAATTACCCAGATAACAGCTGGATTACTTTGTGGTTTCTGAAGACTATTATATCAGAAACATCCAAAACAAATCTGACGAGTCACAGGATTATTTCTCTCTATTTCTCTGAGACCAGTCTGCCTGTTTGCCTTCGGTCGGCGAGTCAAATCGACGCAGAGCCTCTTTTTTTCATACCCCCTCGCTCGCCAAGTCAGCATCTGAAATCCCTCGATTTGAAGGGGCTATTCTCAGCCCCTAGCCCTCGTTATGCCCCCTCCCCCTAGGTGAAAAGAGGAATTGGGACACCACTACCTTCACGGGAACGCGCAAAAGTTAGGGTTAGGGAAGAAAAGGAGGGCGAGGGGGAGTATTGGGACGCAAAGAAAAGAAGTGCGAGTGGAGAAAAGAAGGGCGAGTGAAGGAGAATTGGGATTGGGCCCAAGAAGACAAAAGCTTGATGATACCTCCTATAAATTATTCCTTCACGGGAAATTGATATAGATTTTCGAAATGAAATGCTTGAAACTTAATAAAAGTAATGTATTTCTTCATTTGAAAGACCACTCCAAACGTTAAATGTACCAGATAATAAAAAATAAACAAAAATTATATTTGTTGAACGCAGCCATATCAGGATTTAAAATGACATGAAGTTACTAACTATTGTGTCCCAGTAAGTGGCGCTATAACACAGAACGATCTGGTATCAGCATCCTTTAATGAGTAGAAGAATATTAGGCCCGCCCCTGTCTTCAAACACGTCCTCAGAAAGGAGCTAAATAATTGGTGACCGTAGTTCCAGCTCAGTTGTTGACTAACTTCATATTCAACATGAGCGGACGAGGAAAAGGAGGAAAGGGTCTCGGTAAAGGAGGCGCTAAGCGTCACCGTAAAGTCCTCCGTGACAACATCCAGGGAATCACCAAACCCGCCATCCGCCGTCTGGCTCGCCGCGGGGGGGTGAAGCGTATCTCCGGTCTGATCTACGAGGAGACCCGCGGTGTGCTCAAGGTCTTCCTGGAGAACGTGATCCGTGATGCCGTCACCTACACCGAGCACGCAAAGAGGAAGACGGTGACCGCCATGGATGTGGTGTACGCGCTCAAGAGACAGGGACGCACCCTGTACGGATTCGGGGGTTAAACCAACCAAACACCAATCAACGGTCCTTTTCAGGGCCACCCACCTGATCTGAGAGCAAATTACCAACATTTCTACGCACATGATTTTGGATAAAGGTTGTCTTGATTCATTTATTTGATCCCAGGAAACAACCAGGACAAACATTTTCTATCAGACTTGATCAAGTCTACCTCTTAAATCACTCGGGTATGTTGAAAGATAAGCATCCAAATGGGTTCATTTTCATTGTCTTTGCATCTATTGATTAAATTAAAGCGATTCACGATCGACAAGAGTTGTGACTATTCTGTTGGTCCACGAAGGTTTACCTACTTTTATCTGCTTGTTTACAAAGATTCATAATGTGGAGTTGCTACAGTGTTTTAAATGTTGCGTTTTCCAGTGCAGGTGGTTTTAAACGGCTTTATTCAGTTAAATGTAATAAAGGACAGTTAAACAATGAAACTCCTTTTTTGTTGCTCGTTCAGCCTGGTCATATTAACGAGCTCTGCAGTACAAATGAGACTCTTAAACTCCATGGATTCATTTGTCACTTTTTCACAACCTTGTGAAAACAATCTCACAATACAAAGATTGTATTTATAGATGTATTTGCTAAACAAACGGCGCCTTACGACAGTTTCCCGCTCGTCTTTCTCTCCACTGAGAGCCGCCCACCAGTTTAAATGAAGACAAACTCAATCAGTGACGTCAGAGACACTGGACCAATCACAGACGGGAGACTGCGCTGTTGTTTTTGCATGTGAAGGGAATGAAATCAGCCTCTCTGACCGAAGCAGTCCATTCGTTTCTGAAGAAGGAAACATGCCTGAACCCGCCAAGTCCGCGCCAGTGTTGCCAGGTGTACGATAATTATCGTATTTGTACGATAATTTTGCCCTCTGTACGATGTACGATCAATAATCCCCAAAAAGGCCAAATATACGATAATTTGACCATTCTGTGAATGTGTGTATGTAATCGGTTGTAATCAGCCTTTCGCAACTGTCTGTCGGATTTATTTGTGAACCCTGAAGGCATCTCTGTCCATGTGACAAGTTTCAAGCCAATCCTGCGGTTCTAAATGTGAGCTTGCTTCAGAACAACGGTAATTGGCTGAATAGTACGCTGCGCCCGCCCCATGAGTGAGGAAAAGAAAAAAAAGAAAAGAAGAAGCAGAGCCGGCCCAGTCTGAAAGAAGCGCGGAAAAGAAAATAAGAGAACCTGAAGGGGAAGGAGGAGAAGGAGAGGCTAAGAAAACGGCTTATTATATACCCAGGTTATATATGCACTTTATTTTATTTATTTTTTCCACAATATCTTTGAGTTTTAAGCAGGATAGCAAAGAGAAATACTTTGAAATTCAGAACAGAACATACGGTAAAACAAAAAAAAATCACAAAGAAATGCACTTTATTTTAAGTTGCAATTATACCTTTTCATAAGTCATAAGTTTGCGATTTTTTGTTATGAATTGTTGTCATTTTGAGGACAGAGATGTTGTTTCCCTGAAAATAAAATTTCAATATAGAGCCAGATCTTCATTTTATTTTCAGTTATCATGAATACTATTTACCATTTAACCCTATCCTAACAGTAGGTGGCCTCCAGGCCTCATGATTTAGCTCATTAGTTCCCACCTGTCATTGTTTGTGGGGGACACGTTAACCTAACACAACTGTGGGGCTGCTGATGAATCCAGACGTTCTTTGATCCCTTCTGTACTGACGCAAAAGCCGTGAGTCGCTATTCAACACTAGAGTGACCACCAATAGACTTGTTAGTTTGATTATGACGGGTGTACGATAATTTTCCTCAAAATACGATAATTTTATGTCTCTGGTACGATAATCCTACATTTCCCACCTGGCAACACTGGTCCGCGCCCAAGAAGGGCTCCAAGAAAGCCGTGACCAAGACCGCGGGGAAAGGCGGCAAGAAGAGGAGAAAGAGCAGGAAGGAGAGCTACGCCATCTACGTGTACAAGGTGCTGAAGCAGGTCCACCCCGACACCGGCATCTCCTCCAAGGCCATGGGCATCATGAACTCGTTCGTCAACGACATCTTTGAGCGCATCGGCTCCGAAGCGTCTCGTCTGGCTCACTACAACAAACGCTCCACCATCACCTCCAGGGAGATCCAGACCGCCGTGCGCCTCCTGCTGCCCGGGGAGCTGGCCAAGCACGCCGTGTCCGAGGGAACCAAGGCCGTCACCAAGTACACCAGCTCCAAGTAGACCAACACCCAATACAAACCAACGGCTCTTTTCAGAGCCACACACCCAATCTGCAGAGCATGAAACTTCCTTCAGCCATTTAACATGAATAGTAAATATTCAGTAGTCTGTGGATTGATAATTCTAAGGTTTATTCTTAAACCCAAAGTTGTGTGACTGAATCATTTATTCATTAAAATAGCTTCTGACATGGTTTAGCTGAATTATTTTAATTAGACAATTGTATCAATATCACAGTAAAATTCATTTGTTTATCTTCAAAAATTGTCCGATGGTTTTGTTTTCACAACAGCATTGAGTAATTTTTATAAATTTTAAGAAGTTTCAACTTCAATGACATATTGTTGACTGCTTGACTAAACTCAAATATCCTGATCTGACACCAACGCGCTTGACTCATCAAGCATACAACCAGTGAGTTGATATTTATGAGAAAGTGAATGTCATTTTCAAGCATTCTTATTTTTTTTTAATTTTCTGGTGGCGTTTTATCAAAAGTGTTTCATTTACATGGCAACATGTTTTTTTTTGTTTTAATATAATTCTAATTCCCGGACCCGCCACCCCACTCTACGTCACATTAACTCACATCCTAGGTCACCTTTGTACAGAATCACTACTCCGGCACTTTAAAACCAACATGTACATTTTTTTTATTTTAACATTATTTGTTCTTTTGCACAATCACCACAACAAATTCCTTGTGTTGTGTGTACTTGGCATAAACGTCTTTCTGATTGTAATTCTGATTCTGTAATATACCCACATTATTATTATGTATATGTTTAATATTACTTGCATTAAGTTTAGCTCATGATTGTGTTGAAAATATGTGTGTTGTCTGATAGGAAAAGGTTCGTTTATTGTTTGACAAAGGTGGTGCTGCAGTGTCTAACTCTTGTGTGTGTGTGTGTGTGGTGTGTCAGAAGAGATTTGCCGTTAGACAATGTTTGATGTTTAAGAAATATATGTTTGAGAAAAAGCAATACAGAACTGGACGCTGATTAAGGAGCATCGTGTCTGTGTGTCTGTTTCACACCCCCTTTTTTAGGGGTATAACATATGTAATGCATTAATATAACTTTTCCATCCACTAGACATGAACCAAATATAACAAATAAATGAATAATATCAAAATAAGATTGTACAGGCGCTGACTGGCTGGGCTTTACAGGCTTTGTAAAGAATGTTTAATCGTTGTATTGCTCACTGATCGGGTTTTGATTGGTCGTGCCTGCACTTCCCGTTAGAGGTGGAAACGCACTGTTTTCATACCCCTTTAGAGGGTATAACAAATACATAAGTTAAGATAGATACGTACCGTAATTGATTTGGTTAATGTGATCATTTTGGTAGAGATTAGATTTTATGTTGTATTTGTGGCACACAGAGTCATCAGTAGGATGATCTACATTTATATTATTTACATGTTTAATTTATACTTTATTTAGTACAGCTCAGGTCCAGTTCATGTGATAGTTAGATAGTGTTTTCTGTTAAGGTAAGAGGTTGGTTTATTTGGTGAATAATGTAGTTATGTGGCAGTACCATGTCTAAGTCTCACCAGCAGTCGCTACACGGTGCGTTCAGGGACAACAGAAGTCTGGCGTTAATACTCCAGAGAAGAAGAGCACGCACTTGAGTGTAAAGTTGATGTTTGTGTAGAAAACTGTGAAGATTAATACGACATCAAAGAAAGTTCATATTAAATGTGTGGTGGAAACTGGTTCAGAAAACATAACGGTTCAGAATCAGCTGGTAGTACTCGTTGCCTAGCAACCACGTAAGACTGGAGAGAGAGCTATTAGCCGGTTTGTAGAGCCCAGACTGCTCATTTATAGTTAATAAATAAATAAGTTTATATACATAATTGACTGGTCTGAAAATACAATGTAACTGTTGTGATTATTGTTTAAATGTTGTGCAGATGTTCCTAATTTATCTATCTTATCTTATATTACATTGTGAGAACAAGAACACACACTTGAAGTGAAGATGTGTGACGTAACGATGATAATGTAACGACCGAGAAGAAAGTGGCAGATATCGCTCTGTCAATCAACTATAGGACTGTCTCAGAAATTAGAATATTGTGATTTTCTGTAATGCAATAACAAAAACAAAAATGTCATACATTCTGGATTCATTACAAATCAACTGAAATATTGCAAGCCTTTTATTATTTTAATATTGCTGATCATGGTTTACAGCTTAAGAAAACTGAAATATCCTATCTCAAAAAATTAGAATATTCTGGGAATCTTAATCTTAAAGATTCTTCCCTCTGAGTCTGATGAGTCTTAATCTTTCACATATCACAATATTCTAATTTTCTGAGACAGTCCTCTAATCACAGGTCCAGTCAGGCTGGGCTGGTGTGGCATGTTGGGGGCAGACCAGGGGGTGCATGAGGAAGTTTGCCAGCTTTGACTGTCATGAATGAGTATTTGTGCCCAATAAAACAAAAAGGGCCGCCCGGCAACTGCCTGTCTCAGACGCCTCTGATTATCCATTATAATAAGATTTTAGCATTTACACAAACAAGGTTTGAAGCAGTAAAACTATTCTTATAAAGAACACAGAAAAAATGTTGAGCAAATTAAAATGATACAATGAGATCTAATTTATGGATAAGTGAATAAATATTTCTCACTATGGAATTGCTTCCATCTTACTTTTCATAATGATTTTAGAACAGCAGGGATCACCTTTGAGAATCTGTTAGTCGGCAGAAACCACGACAAAATCATACAGCAACTAAGCGAAAAAAAACAGCCACACATTTCCTAGCAACCCTCACACACAGTCCGCTCCCTTTCTTATCCACTCACACACAATAGTCACAATTGAGTCTAGTTGCAGGAACGCTACAATATATAAATCATTTTCTCCTCAAAACTTTGTTTACATTGTATAAAGACGGATCACAGCTCTTGAAGACAGATGTGTGGCTCTTAAAAGAGCCGTTGTGTTCCGGGTTCAGCAGCAGCTTTACTTGGCCTTGGCGGCCTTCTCGGTCTTCTTGGGCAGCAGCACCGCCTGGATGTTGGGCAGCACGCCGCCCTGAGCGATGGTGACCCCCCCCAGCAGCTTGTTGAGCTCCTCGTCGTTGCGGACAGCCAGCTGCAGGTGACGGGGGATGATGCGGGTCTTCTTGTTGTCGCGGGCAGCGTTTCCAGCCAGCTCCAGGATCTCAGCGGTCAGATACTCCAGCACAGCCGCCAGGTAGACGGGGGCGCCGGCACCGACGCGCTGAGCGTAGTTGCCTTTACGCAGCAGTCTGTGGACACGACCCACTGGGAACTGCAGTCCTGCACGGGAGGAGCGGGTCTTGGCCTTCGCTCTGGCTTTCCCTCCGGTCTTTCCGCGGCCGCTCATGTTGATAAAGTCTTTCTGGAACTGGTGTCAAGAGAAACTGTGTCTCCAGCAGCGGAAAACCTCTTTAAATACCGGAGAGCGCAGGACGAGTCCTGCTGCACCAATCAGGACAGAGAGAAACGAGGCGGGAGTTTTGAAAAGATTCTATCCAATAAACAGCGAACATGGGGGCGGGGCTTCGCTCCTGGGGGCGGGGCCTTGCTCATGGGGGCGGGGCCTCGCTGCAGAGCAGAATCCACCAATCAGGAGCAGCGGAAGTGTAGCTACAACGGTTCAACAAAGGCCACGATTCAAACTGATGTCTTGATTTTCATTCTTTTATTCTTCTCCTCCGATAGCAAAATCATAGAACACTGTGAAAACTACAAAAAAAAGCAGAGAGTCCATTGTTACTAAACACTGACCCAACGTCAACAAATAAACCCATGAAGTGTCCACTTTCTGCTCAAAGCATCTGTACACAACCACAAAAAAACACATGTAAAATAAAACACAATTACCGTTTGCGCCTCTTGAACGCAGTGTAATTATTCCATCACGTGTCACGCCTTCCTGCCTCCATTGTCTGTGGTCCCGCGTTTTTCTATTGAACCTCAGTTGACCTTCACGACAGACCAGGGGATGTGACCACAAACTTTCAAAATAAAATATCCTAAACTCTCTTATTAATCAATTTAAACACTTCATGAACTTGGATATATTTGTGTTTTTTATAAAATGTAAAATGTTATAAAATGAACTCTGAACAATGAACTCTGTGTCACAGACAGTTACACTCCTACCAATGACTATGATTTATGATCACCTTTGATCCACAGCACCTTTTGTTTTCATCACTGTGTTTGATTTTTCTGACTCTTTTGTATTTGTGATGAACACATTGGCTTTTGTCTGCTTCATGTCTCTGGAAGGTCTTTCTTCAAGTGATTTCAATGCATAGAGGGATGTTACAGGGTTGCATGCTACATTTGCCTCATGAGCCAAAAACTTGGCAAACTATTTGAAATTGTTTTTGTCTGTTGTTTTATTCTGTTAGTTTCCTATATATTGCTTTCTAGACATACTTTTAGGAATTTATCTTATGTAATACTTTTTAAACTATTTTAGTGTATCTTATCCTGCTTTAGTGTAGTTTTTAGCTACAGTGTTTCCTCATGGGGAGCCTCCATGCTGGGAGTGACTCTGGCCTGCAGGGGGTCGTTCTGGGGGTCGTTCTGGCCTGGATGGGTCTGGAGCTCTGCACCACGGCTTCACCGCTGTGGTGTGGACTCCTCTATCCGTCCGGGCCGGGATGGTCTCTGTGGAGCCCCCTCCCCTTGTACCTGCGGGTTATGAGACCTCCTGGCGTGGACGGCTCCCTGTTCTCGTTTCCTCACCTGGATCCTCGGTGCTCAGCCATGTCTACACCGTGTGTCTGCATGTGTGTCTGTGTGTAACTTGGGTGAATTGTGATGTGCTTGTGTCTGTCTGTGTGTGTGCAGGGAGGGGGGGAGGGCGCAGGGCATTAATACGTTTTATGTTTGTATTGGTTTTATGTAAAGCACTTTGTTCTGCATTTCTATGCATGAAAGGTGCTTTATAAGTTTGATTTGATTTGATTTGATTTGATTTGATTTGATTTGATTTGATTTGATTTGATTTGATTTGATTTGAAACTCAGATTTTCATGTGTTTCTTGCAGCTGTTTTGTTACATGACGATTCCAGCGAGATGTCACCCAATCAGGGAGTTTTTGTAGCATCCTCTGATTTTCTTCCCAATCATTTAACACTTGAAGACCTTTAATGTGTGGCATGGCATTGCTGCAAGCAGTCAGAAAATCACTGTATTGTCTGAGTTTAATCAGAATCAGAATCAGAATCAGAATCAGAAAAGGGTTTATTGCCAAGTTTGTTAACACACACAAGGAATTTGTTGTGGTGATTGGTGCAATACAATAAAAATATAAAAACAAACAAATATATAATAGATAAAATAAACAGAACAGAGATGTACAATATGAGGTTTTAAAGTGCCGGATATGAGTCTTTACAAAAAGTGACCTTGGATGACTTAGGACAGATAACGTGTAGAAATGTACAATATGGGGTTTTTAACGTGCCGGATATGAGTCTGTACAAAGTTACGGGATTGGAATATTTACGTTAATGTAACGTAGAGTGGGATGGGGGGACAGTCCGTAGTAGTCGGGGGAGAGGGGGGACCGGGGCCTTGTTGATGAGGACAGCTGCAGACGGGAAAAAACTGTTTTTGTGGCGTGAGGTTTTGGTCCTGATGGACCACAGCCTCCTGCCAGAGGGAAGAGTCTGGAACAGTTTGTGTCCGGGGTGGGAGGGGTCTGCTGCAATCTTTCCTGGTCGCTTCAGGGTCCTGGAGGCGTGCAGGTCCTGGAGAGATGGAAGATTGCCACCAATCACCTTCTCTGCAGAGCGGATGATACGCTGCAGCTGCTCCTGTTCTTTACAGTGGCAGCAGCGTACCAGACGGTGATGGAGGAGGTGAGGATGCACTCAATGATGATCAGTCCCACAGACTGATGACTGGAGGTGCAGCTGTTGGTGTACAGAGAGAAGAGCAGAGGAGAGAGAACGCAGCCTTGAGGGGATCCGGTGCTGATGGTCCGAGGGTCAGAGACATGTTTCCCCAGCTTCACCCACTGCTTCCTGTCAGACAGGAAGTCAGTGATCCACCTGCAGGTGGAGTCAGGTACGTTCAGCTGGGAGAGCTTGTCCTGGAGCAGAGATGGGATGATGGTGTTAAAAGCAGAGCTGAAGTCAACGAACAGGATCCTGGCGTAGGTTGCTGTGGAGTCCAGGTGCTGGAGGATGAAGTGCAGGGCCATGTTTACAGCATCGTCTACAGACCTTTTGGCTCTGTAGGCGAACTGCAGGGGATCCAGTAGTGGGTCGGTGATTTTCTTGAGGTGTGGCAGCACAAGGCGCTCAAAAGATTTCTTTACCACAGAGGTCAGGGCGACGGGTCTGTAGTCGTTAAGTCCTGTGGTCCTTGGTTTTTTGGGGACAGGTATGATGGTGGAGGTTTTGAAGCAGGCAGGCACATTTCATGTCTCCAGGGAGGTGTTAAAGATGTCCGTGAACACGGACATCTGCTGCTCTCAATCCTAAATACAAAATGCTCTCCAGGCCCACAGTTAAAAGAAGAATCGCAGAAGCTGCTGCTGAAATGAAGACAAAGTTGATATCACACCTTGTTAACATCAATCATGTTGCTACTACCACCGATTGTTGGTCTGCACACCAAAAAAGCTACATAGGTGTCACGTGCCATTGGATTGATGGGGAGACTTTCGAGAGAGGATCTGTCGTGTTGGCATGCAAGAGGTTAAAAGGGTCACACACTTTTGATGTGCTTGCAGGTGTCCTGGATGATATCCACTGCCAATACAAAATAAGAGGGAAAGTGGTTAGAACCACCACAGATAGTGGCTCAAATTTTGTGAAGGCCTTCTCTGTTTTTGGTGAGCAGAGCCAGTCGGAGGATGATGATGCCGGATCAGGTACAGACCAAGAAGGTTCAGAATCGGATGATGATGTTGAGTTCCAAGACACATTCAGCATCCTAGAGCAAGACAACGGCCTGGAGTACCAGCTCCCCAAACACCAGAGATGTGCATGCCACCTACTGAACTTAGTTGCCACGACAGATGCTGACCTTGCTGAAAAGAAGAACGACACCTACAAGAGGCTTTCACGTGCTGCCTTTGGCAAATGCCAAGCTCTGTGGAATAAGTCAGGTCGCTCGCACACTGCAGCAGAAGCTGTGGAAGACAAATGTGGTCTTCAGCTCATTCGACCCAACAAGACACGGTGGAATTCAACATACATGGCTGTGGAGAGAATCATTCACATCATAAAAGAACAAGGGGAGGATGCCATCAGGTGTGTCTGCGAAAGTGAAAATGTGAGTTTTGGTTTTTCAATTTTTAAATATTTAATTAGCATATATAACTTAACATTTGTCATAATTCATAATGAATAAACAGTTCTGATTCAACAGTATAAAATACACAATATATGATATAATACAATTTTATATGATGTAAATGTTATTTTGTTGTTTATGGTTACAAAGTCCATATCCTTTTATGTTAATAAACAAAACTTAATTATTGTTTTTTTTTCATTTATTTATCTCGTGCAGGTTCAGTCAGGCAGAAATTGCCTTTCTGGATGAGTTCTGCTGTGTGATGAGACCAGTGGTAAAGGCCTTGAATATTCTTCAGTCAGAGAGCAACACACACCTTGGGTGGCTGCTTCCAGTGATCTCTGAATTACAGTCCAAACTGAGAAGGCATGAAGCGTCGGTCAAGATGTGCCTTCCACTCATCTCGGCACTACAGCAAGGGGTACAGAGGCGCTTCAGAGTCATGATGGAGGACCGAGAGCTTATCTCAGCAGCAATCCTCCTACCCAAATTTAAGATGGGCTGGACTGACAAAGCTGAAGTCACTGAAGCAGGTATGACTCCATTGTTCAATATCACAGCAATCAGGAATTTATTTTAGTCTTGTTCATTAGTTTTTTATCAAGAAATACATGTTAACAACATTTCAATACAGAATACAAGGAGTTGTATTTGCCACATGCATAGAAATACTAAAAAAGCATAAAATGAGGTGAAATTACAGTTAACCATCTGTACTGTGCAGGCGTGTTTGTTAGTGGGAGCTGGGGTATTAAAGTGCAATAGTGCCAACGTGCATACTGCAATATGTCATCTGACTTAGCTGTCCATAGTACTCTTTAAGAACAAATAGCTCAGTACTACGCTGTCTGTCATTAAACAGGACTACAATATGTGAGGCATCACCTTGACCAGATTCAATTCAATTCAATTCAATTTTATTTATATAGCGTCTAATACAACAGATGTTGTCTCTAGATGCTTTCCAGAGATCCAGAACATGAACATAAACATAAACATAAACATGAACATAAACCCCCGAGCAATTATTATATAAACAATGGCAGGTAAAAACTCCCATAGTGGGAGAAAAGCCTTAAGCCAAACAGTGGCAAGGAAAAACTCCCCTTTAGGAGGGAAGAAACCTGGACCAGGACCAGGCTCATAAGGGGGGACCCTCCTGCCGAAGGCCAGACTGGGGGAGTCAGGGACGTCGACAGCACACAGCAGGCAGGTGGAAGCAGCAGCGGGATGACCAGAGGTGGGGGGGGGGGGGGGGGGGCGTCAGCAGCACACAACAGTCATGTGGAAGCAGCAGCGGGATGACCAGAGGGGGGGGGGGGGGGGGGTGGGGGGGGGGGGGGGGGGGGCGGGAACACAGGCCAGAACGCAGCTCCCGAGGCTCCGGCCTGCAAACATACACAAAAGAGAAAAAAGGGGGGCCGGCACAAGAAACTACAGGAACGATGGATAAAAACGATAGCTATGAGATATTTATAATAAATAAAAATGGTAATGGAGAAGAGAGGCAGGGAAAAGGAGAGGAGAAGAAGGGTGAGAGGCACCGCCCAGCGGATCATGTCGGTGCCCCCCTGCAGCATAAGCCTATAGCAGCATATCTACCGCAAAGCTATATTTGAGACTAACTATTATAGTTTTGTTCTATAGCTGCGACTATGACTACTGACTCTAACACACTAAAGTTTACACTACCTAGAGATTTACCAACACCAGCTAGAGGTTTACTAAACACTAACTATAGGCTTTACTAAACAGAAAGGTTTTAAGTTTAGTTTTAAAGGTGGAGGTGGTGTCAGCCTCCTTAACCCAGATTGGAAGTTGGTTCCAAAGTAATGGTGCCTGATAGCAGAACGCCCGCCCTCCAAATCTACATTTAGATACTCTAGGAACTACGAGTAAACCTGCACCCTGGGAGCGGAGAGCTCGGCCAGGAACATAAGGCACTATCAAATCTTGTAAATACTGCGGAGCTAAGCCGTTTTGGGCTTTATATGCAAGTAATAAAATTTTAAATTGAATTCTGAATTTTACAGGTAGCCAATGGAGCGACGCTAACACTGGAGAGACGTGGTCTCTCCTGCTGATTCCTGTCAGCACTCGTGCTGCTGCATTCTGGATCAGCTGGAGCCTATTCAGCAAATTACTTGGACATCCTGCTAACAACACATTACAGTAATCTAGTCTAGAAGATACAAACGCATGAACTAGTTTTTCTGCATCCCTCTGCGAGAGGATTTTCCTAATTTTTGCAATATTACGGAGATGGAAAAACGCTATTTTACAAACCTGATTAACATATGGTTTAAACGACAAATCCTGATCGAAAACAACACCAAGGTTTCTCACAGTTGCACTGGAAGCCATCGCAACACCATCTAGTCCCTTCCTAAAATGCTCTGGACCAAGAATGATAACCTCTGTTTTATCTGAATTTAGAAGCAAGAAATTTCTGGACATCCAGTCCTCGATGTCCCTAAGACATGCCTGAAGTTTAACCAACGGTTCTGTCTCATCCTGCTTCATAGACAAGTAGAGCTGCGTATCATCAGCATAACAATGAAAGTGTATGCCGTGATTCTGGATTATACTTCCCAACGGCTGCATGTATAAACTAAACAAGATTGGCCCTAGCACTGAACCCTGTGGAACACCATAACAGACCCTTGACTGTTCTGAAGAAACCTCATGTACATGAACAAACTGGAACCTGTCAGATAGATATGATTTAAACCAACGTAGAGCTGTCCCTTTAATCCCAAGTGGGTTACTTTTGTTATCCTCTATCAACGTTGAATGGACCCAGCCTCAGATGGCTGAGGCTGAGGTGAAGCAAGGCACGCTCAAGGAGCATTCGTCAGACGAAGACGACTATTTCTCCACGATGAATTCCCGCAGGTCCGAGGGTTCTGGGGAATTGGAGGGGTACCTCGCCTGTGTTTCAAAGAGCATGGACCTGCTGAACTCCTTCCCAAACATTAAGGAACTGTCTCTGAAACTCAACACAGGCCTTCCAGCCTCAGCCGCCTGTGAGAGACTTTTTAGTTCTGCCGGGTTGCTCTTCACAGCAAAGAGAGCAAGACTTACAGCAAAAAACTTCCAAAATCAGCTGCTGCTGAAATTAAACAAGAGCTTTTCCAGTCTAAAGTTGTAGATTGTGGGCAGTATTGTGGGATCTTGTGTGCATTTTATTTTGGTTTATTGTGAATAGCAGGATCCTGCGGACATTGGGCACTTTATTTTGTGTTTTAATATTTTGATTCTGGTTTTAGTGTTGTCGGTTGGACAATATGTTATGCGGAAGTAAGAGCTTTAACAAGTGTTGATGTGTACTTTAAAATGCCTCGAAGTTGATTAAAACAAATTGTGCTGGATTTGATTCGTGACTCATTCTTTTTTTGCATTAAATAATTGAAAGTAACTTTTACTCAAATTACATTTTAAATGAACCTTACTCGGGTACATTTTTAGATGAGTGCTTTTACTTTTACTTTGAGTAGGATTTAAGCAAAGTAAAAATACTTTTACTCAATTACAATTTTTCAGTAATTTTTCCACCTCTGGTTGTCCTTATCTCTTTGATTCACTGTGACCGGAAAAAGTCGGATAAACCATTCAGAATTGCTTGCTTGCTTGCTTTTGGCAGATTCACTTCTGGTCTGCTCTGTAGTCATTTACTCTGTTCTGTAACATGTTTAAAATGTTTAAATAAAAAGTTTAAAAAAAATAAAAAAATGTTCACACAGTTGAAGGTTGGCACTCAAATCAATACTCCCTGCAGAGCTGCTCTGCAGAAGGCTGGAGACCGCGCCAGCTGAAGCAGGTAAGGATATGAAGAGCTGTAGCACTCGCTGGAAAACGCTGCCCTCTGGTGGTCAAGTCGCGGTACTTCGTGATCAGCGTTCCCGTCGTCTCTCGGCAGCAAGCCGTGATGAAGTCGCGGCTTGCTGCTTCATATGTTCATCAGTAATAACTTACAAACTTTTAAAGCAGTCTGCAAAAATTGAGAAAAATCCAGGTTTCACATAATCCAGGGACTAATGAGTAAATAAGGTAGATTTGTGCCATTTATTTAACTGTACGACAGAAAGAGCTGCTTCCATGAATCTCATTACTGTAAAAGATGCTACATTAAATGTCACAAAGCAGAACACGATTCCCTCAATTAATAGTTTTCCTCCTCTGGCACTAATAATTAATAGTCAACATCTAATATGAGCAGTATAAGATCTTAAACATACCCTAGTATCAGGTTTTTTTGTACTTTTATAACCCATGTTCCCTGCATCTTCCATCTGTCAGTCCTTTATTTTATCCCACCAAATACCAACAATGATGTTATTTAGTGCACACGTTGTATAATTCCATAATACAGCATTTTATCTCTATTTAAGCTTGTTCTTAGTTGCCATATCTTTCAGGGATCCTTCTGGTCAGGCCTTCACTGGGAATGGAGTCAGCATTTCACATAGTTGAAGCTGGGTGTTTGAAGGCAGCTGTTATGTAGCATCATCCAGTCATAAATGATGTTCATTTACTGGATCCACTTCTGTTGCTTTTTCTCTCCTGACCCACAAATGGTCCCACAGATTTACTGCTTACTTTGTCTCCATGGCTTCATCACTGAGACAAATATTTATATATATTCTACATATATTTATGGAAAAAAAGACATATTTTCAAGTTTTACATTGAGTAAAATTCACATGAAAAAAATAACTATATATTATAACAATAATCATAAAAATGGTACATTCCCAAACTGCCCCCCAGTCTCGTCATGTGAGTTTAGTGGAATGTACTAATAATAATGATAGTAATAATAATTGGAGGAAGAACAATAGTGAAAAACATTTTCATGTTTATATTTATCAGTTTTAGTTTCCACTGCCATACCAAAACGTTTTTGTTTTCCCTCTACAGACATCATGTAGTAATCCAGTAGGTTTCCTTGTACACTGACATTTGGGTTAAATACAAATTGTTTTAGAAATATTTTTTTTTTATTTTTTTTTATCAAAATATTTCATCAGTAGAAAATGACTAAATTTGATACAAAGTGCTCAATGAATTGGTTAACCAAAAAGAAAACACATTGTATGTAGTACTACATTGTTACGGTGTCACCTCCACCTAACACTCACCCTCCACAACAACCAGCCTGCCCCACCCCCACAGCTCGTGCACTGCGTGCTCTTCGCCGCAGGTGATGTGAGTTGTGGGTGATTGGGGAAGGAGCTTCCAGCCAGGTCCAGCACAGCTGCAGCCACTCCTCATCAGATCCCTCTGCCTACTTAAACCCCGGTTTTCCAGCCACTCATCGCCAGATCTTCCCTAAGAATGGCCTGGCAAGTATCTCGTCTGTGTTTGTCGCATACATAGCTGCTCGTTATATGTTGACACTCCTGAAGCTACCTTTTGTGATTTTTTGATAACTGCCTCCTTTTTGTTTGCTCCACAGTTTTTGCCCTCACCGTTGTGCTGCAGTCTGGCTTGACCCCTTACCCACCTACTCCACTCCTTCACCCTGCTGTCACCCCAGCCTGCCTTGGATCCAGCCCGCCAGGCCTCAACCCTTTTCCCCCACAAACAGCAATAAAGGCCCTCCCGGGCATTAAACCAAATCTCTGCCATCCTGTGTCGTGCACTTGAGCCCAACGCCTACCGAGACATAACACTACATGATGTGTGAGGCTTGTTTGAGAGTTAGATTAGATTTGTTTATTTGATGACTTAAACTGTAATCAAGAAAAAAACATGAAATATCAGCTTTGCAAACCAAATGACAACTGATAGGATACATAACTGACTTGAACTTATAAAAATGTAATGAATAACAAATTTGCAGTTGCATGAGTACCACAATTTTTTTCTTATAAGAAAACAATTTCTTATGTGACAGAATTAGCCTTTTAAGGAAGATGTAGTGGCTCTTAAAATACTAGATACTGCAAAATGTGTCCTTATCTGTTAATAAGCACCATTAAGAAATGCTGAAGTCCATGAGTGAATTATTGATTAAAATACTCTGAAATGTAGTGAATTAAAAAGTCAACTACAAATAAAAGAGAAAGTGGTTGAAACCTGGTTCTTGTAAATTCTTTGAAACTGTAATTTGACTTTTGTGTAAAATAAAATATAGTAATGTTCCCTTGAATGTACATTTGATACATTGAGGGTGATTGTGAAATGTATTGTTGAAAAAACAAATAGATAGGAAAAGAACTCTCAGGACGAGGTGGTGGCTCTTAAAAGAGCCTTTTTAATTTCCTCCAGCAGTGATGCTTCACTTCTTCTTGGGTGCTGCCTTCTTGGCTTTGGGCTTGGCCACCTTCTTGGCGGGGGACTTGTTGGCTTTGGGGGCCTTCTTCAGCACCTTCTTGGGGCTCTTGGCGACCTTCTTGGGGCTCTTGGCCGTCTTCTTGAGCGCTGCGGGCTTCTTCACCTTCTTGGGGCTCTTCTTGGCCGCTGCTGGTTTCTTGGCTGCTGCGCTCTTCGCCTTCTTCGCTGCTGCGGGTTTCTTGGCGGCGGGCTTTTTGGCTTTAGGAGCCGCTTTGTTCACGGGAGCTTTGGCCTTCGTGTCAGTGTTCTTGCTGATCTTGAAGGAGCCGGAGGCCCCGGTCCCCTTGGTCTGGACCAGGGTCCCCTTGGTCACCAGGCTCTTGATGGCGGTGTTGACGCGGGCTTTGTTCTTGTCCACGTCGTATCCTCCGGCGGCCAGAGCTTTCTTGACGGCGGCGGCGGACACGCCGCTGCGCTCCTTGGACGCGGCCACGGCCTTCACGATGAGCTCTGCCGCGCTGGGGCCGGCCTTCTTCGGCTTGGAAACCTTCTTCTTGGCGGCTTTGGCCGGAGCCGGAGCTGGAGCTACTTCTGCCATGTCGAGCTGCTGCGAGAGTCACTGCTAATGATGAGAAGTCGGAGCTCCGACGGAACTTAAACACACCATGAGAACCGTGGAGACTCAACCCGCAGCGCCGCTCCCGTGTGCAGTCGGCGGAGTCCCACTTGTGTTTTCTCCTCGTCCTTTAACGGGTCAGAAATCAGTGTTGGAGCGTCGTTTCAGGCTTACAGAGGAGAAGCTGACAGCGGACTAGTTTCTCTTCGTGTCCAGATACTCTGGAAGTCCGATGTTCTCCGCAGTTTGTTTGTGGGGGTTTAAAACTTCGTGGAGTCGCCGCGGAGCTCGGGGCCGATCAGCAACTTCCCCCTCTTCTTTCTCTCCTAAAAGGCTTTAAAATACACAAAGTTTCCGAGAAAAACACATTTCTAGCTGAATCATATGTTTGTTCGATGAACAAAAAGAACAACAAACATCAGTTGACCTTAATGTTTCGTTAAAGTGAAGATAATGTGGCAGCAGCAAACACACTGATGGAGGAGGCTCTTGTGACTTCCTGTCAGGTTTCTGCTGATTACTACAATATTATCAGAGTTGTTTTCTGCAACTTATTTTTAAATATATTATACTTCAAAACAAACATTTTCATTCTGTTTTCATTTTTGTAACTTTAAAATCTTGAACTTATCGTTGCACTTATGGATGTTGAAGTTAAAACATAAAGAGCTGTTGGACATGAAGCTCATTTTAAAATATTTCATTTACTTACAATTTTTAAGTTGGTACTGCCAATACACCAAATAATTAAATATTACCGATGTTAGCTAAAAGAAGAACAAGTCCTCTGTCTTTGGATACACAGAAATACGTGGAAATGCTTCCTAGATAATATTGTTTAACAGAAATAAGACAACTTGCGTGGCTATGTAAGATGAGGGAAATAATGAAGTAAATGAGGTACTTACCGTCACCACAAAGTCCTTCGTAATAACAGATAGAGAATTGTCCAAACCATACCACACCTGCATCAACCAAACACAACTTTGGCTTTAACTCTTAAAATAAATATTTAAAAAAGTATATTGATTAAGAAAAAGGTTTCCACCTTAATCATATAACCGGAGTATGTAATCAGTACACACACAATTATTATGTTTCAGTAGATTTAAATTTAGTTTAAGATAAATGTGATACTCACAAAATAAGTGTTTTGTTAATGTATTATTACTTTTGTTGCCTTTCCTCTAAGAGTCCTCTTTTGGTATTAAAATTGTATTTTATTTTATTCTGTCTAAATGTATAATAAGCGATTACAGAGAAGCAAACAGTGACATGCGTTTTCATCAGATGGACACTTAAGTGGCTGCACAGCACTGGGACTCGTTACTGGCGCAACCGACGTTGGTTCATTATCCAGTTGAATGGAGAATGATCAACTTTTGTCCTGCGTCACTGATTTTTTGATAATATTTTCAATGTTTCCAGATTAGTTACTTATTTTTTATGTGACTACAGATGTTTATGAGCTAATATGAATCCCCGGTGATGTGTGGTCTGTAAGCTTAAAGTGTATTAAGTGTGTAAATCTGACGGTATGTGACTTTTGTAGTTGAAAAAAAGGTGACCAACGTCCAAAGCAGTTGTGTGTTTCTAATACAATGTTAGAAATGTAGTCAGTTAATGGTTTGTGTTTTTATAGTGTAAATGTAACATAGTTTAACTGCAAACAACATTTATTCTGTTATCAAAAGTGAACTTGCTGAGAGACAAAGACATGTGTATAAGGGAGAAGTGCAGACATGATTGATGATAGACAGAATGTGATTTGAATAGTAAATGTTTATCTTTTCTTATAAAGATTTTAATAAGTTTATTTTTGGAAAATATGTAAGGAGATATTTTTGTGAAAATAGACCTTTGAAGAACATATTGTCTTGATGTTATCCAAATGTGGATATAACCTGTGCTTCAATGCAAAGCAGACAAAATAACAGAAAATAATTCATGGTTTCAGTTAAAAAGTTAAATGATAATAAACAATAATCTGGTTGAATGGTAAATGAGCAACTGTTGTCCTGCGTTGCTGGTTTTTGAATAATATTTTCAATGTTTCCAGAGGATTATCAATACATCTGCTGCCCGGAAACTTAACAAAAAAAAATAAATACTCTCTCAGTTTCCATAGAGGTATTTTATTTTATTTTCATAACAAACATTTGGGCCAACTTTTAACACTGCTCAAAAATAATGGTAGAAATACAATTGATCAAGTAATGTGTGATGATTTCTGTATTGCCATAGTTCATTCCACATGATTGGTCAGTTTCAAATGCAGGTGTTCAGGTTGGGAGTCCTGGGTGGTTTTAACTTAGTAGAGCCAGAAGACAAAAAAAAAAAAGCTTGATGATACCTCCTATAAATTATTCCTTCATGGGAAATTGATATAGATTTTCGAAATGAAATACTGGAAACTTAATAAAAAGCATTTACTTGTTCATTTGAAAGACCACTCTAAACGTCAAATGTACCAGATAATAAAAAATACACAAAAATTATATTTGTTGAACGCAGCCATACCAGGATTTAAAAATACATGAAGTTCCTAACTATTGTGTCCCAGTAGGTGGCGCTATAACACACTGAACGATCTGGTATCAGCATCCTTTAATGAGTAGAAGAACATTAGGCCCGCCCCTGTCTTCAAACACGTCCTCAGTGAGGAGCTAAATAACGTGGTCAAAGTAGTTCCAGCTCAGTTGTTGACTAACTTCATATTCAACATGAGCGGACGAGGAAAAGGAGGAAAGGGTCTCGGTAAAGGAGGCGCTAAGCGTCACCGTAAAGTCCTCCGTGACAACATCCAGGGAATCACCAAACCCGCCATCCGCCGTCTGGCTCGCCGCGGGGGGGTGAAGCGTATCTCCGGTCTGATCTACGAGGAGACCCGCGGTGTGCTGAAGGTCTTCCTGGAGAACGTGATCCGTGATGCCGTCACCTACACCGAGCACGCAAAGAGGAAGACGGTGACCGCCATGGATGTGGTGTACGCGCTCAAGAGACAGGGACGCACCCTGTACGGATTCGGGGGTTAAACCATCTATCAACCAAACAGGCCCTTTTCAGGGCCAACCACCTGATCTGAGAGCAAATTACCGACATTTATACATACACGACTTTGGATAAATGTATTGACTTAAATTATTTACTCCAGGAAATGTATCAATAACCAGGTCAGACATGATCACGTATTCCTATGAATCACTAAGGCATGTAGACAGAAAAGCATCCAACTGGGTTCATTGTCGAACTGAGTCTTTATACCTACTGATTAAATTAAAGCAATATATGACTGACAAGAGTTGTAACTCTTCTGTGGCTCCACGAGAGTTTACCTACTTTTATCTGCTTGTTGACAAAACTGTTCATAATGTGGAGATGCTACAGTGTTTTAAAAGTTGCGTTTTCCACTGCAGGTGGTTTTAAACGGCTGTATTCACTTAAATGTAATAAAGGACAGTTAAACTGTCTTTTTTTGCTGCTCGTTGACCCTGGTCAGAATAAAGAGCTCTGCACTTCAAATGACTCTTAAACTCCACAGATTAATTTCGCCACTTTTATACAACCTTCGGAAAACAATCTCACAATGCAAAGATTGTATTTAAATATGTATTTTTCTAAACAAACAGCGCCTTTCGGCAGTTTCCCGCTCTTCTTTCTCTCTACTGAGAGACGCCCACCAGTTTAAATGAAGACAAACTCCATCTATAAAAAACACAAAAAACACTACATTTTATATGTGAGTTGGACAAATGCAACATTACTGACTCACTTATGTTAAATGCAGAACAATCGTTTGCTATAGATTGTTTCTAGACCCTTTACATATTAAGATAAACCGACAAAAGGACAAGTAAAGTTAGATTCAAGAGCTGTGAAGCTTCATCCAGAGTTCATGGTTTGAAAATGTAATCAGCTGGACAGCCATAGTTGGATTCGGCTGACTGGAGTTGTTGTAAATGTTATGTGTAATTGTGAATGTGCATTTACACCTCAAATGTTTTCAGTTTTGACTTCTTCTTGTAGGTGAGACAGAGGACACAAAAGGAGCTCTGTAGTTCAAACACTACAAACAATCTTTTCCATTGTTTCACAGCTTTCAGAAAACAATTTCATAATGTTGCATTTCATAGATTTAGATGGTAAAGAGTAAACAAAGAGGGTTTCTGCAGTTTCCCGCTCTTCTTTCTCTCCACTGAGAGACGCCCACCAGTTTAAATGAAGAGAGACTCCATCTGTGACGTCAGAGCCACTGGACCAATCACAGACGGGAGACTGCCCTGTTATTTTTGCATGTGGAGGGAATGAAATCAGCCTCTCTGACCGAAGCAGTTCATTCTTTTCTGAAGAAGGAAACATGCCTGAACCCGCCAAGTCCGCGCCCAAGAAGGGCTCCAAGAAAGCCGTGACCAAGACCGCCGGGAAAGGCGGCAAGAAGAGGAGAAAGAGCAGGAAGGAGAGCTACGCCATCTACGTGTACAAGGTGCTGAAGCAGGTCCACCCCGACACCGGCATCTCCTCCAAGGCCATGGGCATCATGAACTCGTTCGTCAACGACATCTTTGAGCGCATCGCCTCCGAAGCGTCTCGTCTGGCTCACTACAACAAACGCTCCACCATCACCTCCAGGGAGATCCAGACCGCCGTGCGCCTCCTGCTGCCCGGGGAGCTGGCCAAGCACGCCGTGTCCGAGGGAACCAAGGCCGTCACCAAGTACACCAGCTCCAAGTAGATCAAGACCCAATACAAACCAACGGCTCTTTTAAGAGCCACACACCCAATCTGGAGAGCTCCTTATCCTCTTTTTTTTTTTTTTTTTTTTTTTTTTTTGGGGGTAAATCCCCCAGCACTGAGCAAAAAACCAGAGTGTGAGTAAATGAAACTAAAACTATTAAAATAAATGAGAATAATAAACAAAAATAAGTAGTTCCTACCAGCAGCATGTCATTTAGACCAAATCTGAATAGTTTACTTTTGTCCGTATTCTTGTTAGTGATATACATTACCACAAATGACTGAAGAATCAAATCAAGATTTAACTGATCAATGCGTGTTTGGTCAAATCAATGTTTATTGTAGCAGGTTAATAAACTCCTGAACGTCAGAGAAAGACTCAAGTTTCATCAGTCATCTTCCCTCATTCTTTAAATGATCATCATTGTGCTGTGGATTGTTGAAAGATGAATAGAACCGTTTTCATCTTATCCCTTTTTTAATTACTTTACTACTTTCAGGTTAACTAAACAATTTGATTTAATCCAAATGGATTTTCAATCTTCTCACCACTTATTTTCTGTACTTCCACCCCAATGTTTTTACCATAAAGTGTAACGTTTCATTCTTTTTGGGATTTCTTACAAACGCTGGTGTTAATTTCCCAAGTAAGAATTTGATTTCTATATATTAATTGTCCTGTGGACATTTAACATATACTGCTGCATGACCTGAGAAATTATCAGAACGAAAACAAACAAGACTTTACAGACAATCTGAAACTTAGCTATAATCTGCATTTCCGGTGGTAAACATATGTGAGAAATAACTGTTGTGGAAATACTTCTCTTCATCACAGCAAGCACCTCAACCAGAAGTTATATTCATGAGACTTAAATAGTAAAACAACTCCCATTAGTATTTGATATTATCTATCTACAGCCCGAATCCAGAATGCAAAACAACAAAATACTTTATTTTGGCACATGGCAGCAGATCAAATTAAAGCCAAACTTGAAAGATGGATTTAAAATTGATATAAACTACCTTGTTGCAGCTATCCTTGTCCAGTTTTTGATATTATGTTTTGCCTTTGTTTTATTGTCTTTTTGTTTTATCTTTTTTCTTTAATTGTTTTCATCTAATGCTGAGGTCCAAGGGGTGGGTTTGGAAGGGGATGAAAATATGTGTATAATGTTTAACATCATTATGGATGCCACAGTTTATAATAAAATGTTGAAATATGAATAAAAACATTTGATCACAAAAAAAAGTAAAACTAGAGAGGGGACAGAGCAACTCTCATTCTGCAGAACGACGTGTATCTTTAGTGTTTCTGCAGAAACAGATGTGACAACGGTTATATCGGTCATTACTAGGCAACAGCTTTATTCAGTCTGTTTTAATCTATTCTTGTATATGTATAACTGATGTTTCCTATAAGAAATAAGGGTTGTGTTTATAGTTATGTTCTTACTGAGGGAGATGGGTAGTGTGATGTATGAATGTGACATGGAAACCACATTTCCCAGCATACCATAGTCAGGAGCATGCGCAGTAGCCCCGCGGCAGTCGGACACGAGGTACGCTGACAAAATGTCGTGGCTGTTTATTAAAATAAAGCGTCAAAGATAACGCCTCGTTTGATAATTATAAACACAGGACAGACCAAGGTAGATGTTCATTTTTCACGTTATATACTAAAAGGAAAACTAGCTCTTTAGTGGTGATGTTGGTGGCTCTTAAAAGAGCCGTTGTGGGTTAGAGGGGAGACGGTCTAAGCTCTCTCCCCGCGGATGCGGCGGGCCAGCTGGATGTCTTTGGGCATGATGGTGACCCTCTTGGCGTGGATGGCGCACAGGTTGGTGTCCTCGAACAGCCCCACCAGGTAAGCCTCGCTGGCCTCCTGCAGGGCCATGACGGCGGAGCTCTGGAAGCGCAGGTCGGTCTTGAAGTCCTGAGCGATTTCTCTCACCAGCCGCTGGAAGGGCAGCTTGCGGATCAGCAGCTCCGTGGACTTCTGGTAGCGGCGGATCTCCCTCAGAGCCACGGTACCGGGCCTGTAGCGGTGAGGCTTCTTCACTCCGCCGGTGGCCGGGGCGCTCTTCCGGGCGGCCTTGGTGGCCAGCTGCTTCCTGGGGGCTTTGCCTCCGGTGGACTTACGAGCGGTCTGCTTGGTTCTGGCCATGGCGACTGGTTCTGGATCAGGACAATAATGCTGGGAGAAGCGAGACTCGCTGCTCTTAAAGTGTGTGACTCGGTGACGCGGTCCAGACCTCCGCTCCTGATTGGTGGATTCTGCTCTGCAGCCCCGCCCGCCCCGGGAGCGAGCTCGCGCCTCAATGTGCGCCGTTTATTGGATAGAATCTTTTCAAAACTCCCGCCTAGTCCGGAGCCCCGCCCCCTGCTGGCTCTCTGTCCCGGTTGTGTAAGTTAGTTAATTTATTTATCTATTGTAGTTATTAGTTTATTTGCTCCAGTCACTAGAAACCAACCCCCAGTAGCTGGGTAGCATTTATAGTATACTGGTAATGAAAAAAGATTGTGTACTTTTTTGGAGGACAGGGACGGGTTTTCTCCGCCTTAATGGATGTTGTTGTTCAGTGTGTTAGCGCCATCTACTGAAATATCGGTAGTAATATATTTTATCATTTTATCCTTTTATCAATTACTATTTCAAAAAGAGCAATTACGTATTTCCACATTAGATTAACAGACAGACTTTTGGATTTGAACAGGTCACTTCTAAGTTTCTGAAGCAACACCAGTGAACACATTTTCCTTTATAGAGAGAGTAAATCATTTCACAAACATGCTATTTATGCTATATGTATATTTAATTATCTCTGAAAATCAGTTATTACAGAGCCTCATTTCAACCAGCAGACAACCGATGAACTAGTTAGTGCTATAACACAAAATGTTTAAATGTTTTTTGTTTTTTTTAAACAATCTGCACTCAGTCATCTCGCATCTCTAGATGTATTTATTGGTCGTTTCTTCTGAGAAGTTTAGTTTCCAGTAACAGCAGATGTTACTGCTCCATACAACAGTTTGTGCTTTAAAGTTGTGTCGTATTAGTGGATTGATCTTTAGTGGTTTTATACTGTCATTTAGCAGACGCTTTTATCCAAAGCAACTTATGTGAGAGAACAAGCACAAAATCACATAATAATTGTTAAAATACTCGGTAATCGTGTCTCTCAGAGGAGTGTGTGGCTCTTAAAAGAGCCGTTGTGTTTCGGGGTTCAGCAGCAGCTTTACTTGGCCTTGGCGGCCTTCTCGGTCTTCTTGGGCAGCAGCACCGCCTGGATGTTGGGCAGCACGCCGCCCTGAGCGATGGTGACCCCCCCCAGCAGCTTGTTGAGCTCCTCGTCGTTGCGGACAGCCAGCTGCAGGTGACGGGGGATGATGCGGGTCTTCTTGTTGTCGCGGGCAGCGTTTCCAGCCAGCTCCAGGATCTCAGCGGTCAGATACTCCAGCACAGCCGCCAGGTAGACGGGGGCGCCGGCACCGACGCGCTGAGCGTAGTTGCCTTTACGCAGCAGTCTGTGGACACGACCCACTGGGAACTGCAGTCCTGCACGGGAGGAGCGGGTCTTGGCCTTCGCTCTGGCTTTCCCTCCGGTCTTTCCGCGGCCGCTCATGTTGATAATGTCTTTCTGGAACTGGTTTCAAGAGAAACTGTGTCTCCAGCAGCGGAAAACCTCCTTAAATACCGGAGAGCGCGGGACGAGTCCTGCCGCACCAATCAGGACAGAGAGAAACGAGGGGGGAGTTTTGAAAAGATTCTATCCAATAAACAGCGGGCATGGGGGCGGGGCTGAGCTGCAGAGCAGAATCCACCAATCAGGAGCAGCGGAGGTGTAGCTCCACTGACTGTCCCCTAAAGATCTGAGTCTTGCTTGGTTTCCATTCTATGACAAGAAAAATTGTGGATTTAGCCTGTTTTTTTTTTTTTGTTTTTTTAATATAACTGCTTGGTTATCTTGAATGTGGAAGTGTAGGCTATATAGGTCAGAACTGACAGTCTCCTATGTAAATAAAGATATATTAACCACACATTTTAAATTGTGAAACATTTTTCTCTTTTGAAAATGTAAAAGGAAACTTCCTCCCATCCCACCTTGTATCAGGTCCAGTGGAAAAGAATCAAAAATGGATTACAAGATTGTTTTGCTGTGCCAAATCCTCCAAAGTTTAAATTACATTTCATAAAATGAATAGAAACGTACTGGGAAAAGGTGGTCATGTTGACATAAGTAGTTTCTTAATGAATGCATCAATAAACATGCGTTTAATGAAAAGAAAGAACTAAACTAAGACTGATGTGGAGATGTGGGGGCTTCTGTGTTTGCTGGTTGAACCCAATACGACACAGCAAATATATACGGTACCAGCAAAGATGCTGGTTGTGATGGGCAGGTGAAGCTTCAGGAAGCATTGAAGTCTTTCATCCGTTCACTCCAGCGCCAAACGTCCTGAAGCTTCATCTGCTAGCAGGACATCTAGGGGACGCAAAAATATCAGTTGTCATCAGGTTGAAGTGTGGCATTTTGCAGAAAGCCTGTAAATAAAACTGTCAGCAAAATAAAGAGGGATGCAAAACATGTAGGCTTGAAATGGTGGCAGTACTGTGTGTGTGTGTGTGTGTGTGTGTGTGTGTCTGTGTGTGTGTGTGTGTGTGTGTGTGTGTGTGTCTCCAGACGGCACATCTCACTTACATCGTCTCCTTACATCTTTGTTTTCTTGTGCACCCAGAATGCACTTCTAGTTCACACTCTTTCCTTCCTGTGGAGCCGCTAACCAGCTGATCCACTGGCCTCATCATTTCCACGGGGACGTGTTCCTGCTGAGACACCACCAGCACGATGTCTGGAGGAAACGCTGCTCTTCCATCCTCTCCTCGCCCTGTAATCTTTCCCTGTGCAGAACCGGGTCAGGCAGTAGCTGCTGCCGCTGTCTCGCCGCCGCGAGGCCGTCTGTGTGCACGCGTGTATTTACACATCCTAATCCATACCTGTCCAGTTTTGGATTTAAAAATAAGGGACATTTTCCACTGCCAGCAATCCCTCCATCCCAACAGAGGTCCAGTTTGTTACATTTTGAGACAGGTTTATAAGAAATCTAAAATAACGACCTGTCAAACATCTACAAACTACAATGATGTGCTCATAGCCTGATAGGCCGACTTTTGTTGACACTGAAATGCTGTGGACATTCTCATTCCTATAATAAAGCCTAAATGAAAACACAAAAAGAAATTAAAGCACATTTATTTAATTTAAATATTTTCAATTAATATATACATTGATTGTCTTCAAGTGAAACATTTACATTTTTAATTTGTCATTTTAACTCATGTGGCTCTCTGCCCAATCTTGCTCCTCTTTAAGGAAGTAAATTTGGTATCCCATTTTTAGAGATATTTAAACAACTTATTCACTTTGTCGGCACTAGCCTTCTCTGGTTACATCCATCCATCTCTGAGTTGTTGCCACTAACCTCGCCAGAACCAAACTACAGCAGGTGGCAGTTCTCACGAGGCCGGTTACAATTCAGTTAGGAGAAGCACAGGAATGCTTTTTAAAAATATTATAAAACGGGAAATTACTAATACGGGAGGACGGTGGGAAAAGGGTAAAATACAGTAGTTTCCCGGCCAAAACGGGAGATTTGACAGGTATGTCCTAAACACACATTTAAATTAGACTCAGAGGGAACAAAGTCCAACCTCGCAAACAGTTTAGTCAAGCAGTCATTGGAGTAAAGACATTTTTAAGTAACTTAAAGGAGACCTATTATGAAAAAGAAGTTTTTTCTTGCTTTAACATAAAGTGGTCTCCCCTGCCAACTCAGAGAAGTACAGCAACCAAATTCTGCACTGTCTGTTCAGCCGCCCGGATGAGACGTCCAGTGTGATGTGGCTTCTATGAGCCGTTCAGCCGTCCCCTTTAAAATTATACATTACTCAACTCAATGCTGATATTCAACAAATAAACCTTAATCTTACTATTAAAAAAAAAAAAAAAAAAAAGAATGAATTGTAGTGTCTGGTACAATTGTTTAATTAGTCATTCAGCTGAAGCATGTCAGAAGGTATTTGATGTGCTTTAACAATACTGAACGAATAAATGAGTCCTGTAATCACATTAACCTTTGTGGATTTATAATTTTTAAGTTTATTTTTAAAACCAGCCTAATGATTATTCACTATTCATCTTAAATAGCTGAAGGAAGTTTTATGCTCTCCAGATTCAGTGTGTGGCTCTTAAAAGAGCCGTTGTTTTGTATTGGGTCTGTGTCTACTTGGAGCTGGTGTACTTGGTGACGGCCTTGGTTCCCTCGGACACGGCGTGCTTGGCCAGCTCCCCGGGCAGCAGGAGGCGCACGGCGGTCTGGATCTCCCTGGAGGTGATGGTGGAGCGTTTGTTGTAGTGAGCCAGACGAGACGCTTCGGAGCCGATGCGCTCAAAGATGTCGTTGACGAACGAGTTCATGATGCCCATGGCCTTGGAGGAGATGCCGGTGTCGGGGTGGACCTGCTTCAGCACCTTGTACACGTAGATGGCGTAGCTCTCCTTCCTGCTCTTTCTCCTCTTCTTGCCGCCTTTCCCGGCGGTCTTGGTCACGGCTTTCTTGGAGCCCTTCTTGGGCGCGGACTTGGCGGGTTCAGGCATGTTTCCTTCTCCAGAAACGAATGGACTGCTTCGGTCAGAGAGGCTGATTTCATTCCCTCCACATGCAAAAATAACAGTGCAGTCTCCCGTCTGTGATTGGTCCAGTGTCTCTGACGTCACAGATGAAGTCTCTCTTCATTTAAACCGGTGGGCGGCTCTCAGTGGAGAGAAAGAAGAGCGGGAAACTACCGACAGGCGCCGTTTATTTGGCAAATACATCTATAAATACCATATTTGTATTGTGAGATTGTCTTCAGAAGGTTGTGAAAAAGTAGCGAATGAATGTAGTGCAGAGCTCTTTAATCTGACCAGGGTCAACGAGCAGCAAAAAAGGACAGTTTAATTATTTAACTGTCCTGTATTACATTTAACTGAATACAGCCGTTTAAAACCACCTGCAGTGGAAAACGCAACATTTAAAACACTGTAGCAACTCCACATCATGAATCTTTGTAAACAAGCGGATAAAAGTAGGTAAACTTTCGTGGACCAACAGAAGCGTCACAACTCTTGTCAGTTGTGTATCGCTTTAATTTAAATAGATGCAAAGACTAAGTTTGAAAATTGAATCCAGTTGCATGCTCAATGTCTATTTATGATTTAAGATGTAGAGGTAGATGATCACATCTGACATAGAAATTGTTGTCCAGGTTATTATTTCCTGCATCGAATAATTAATTAATTATTATTATAATTATTATTAATTATTATCAAGACATTTACACAAAATCATGCGTAGCATCACCTGGAACCAGAGAAGTCTCAAAAACCATCTGATTTATTTGTCACTCTTCCAGCACCATGAAACTAAAAGTATGATACAAATAAGACAAAATGCATATAATACAAGATACATCAATTACGTGCTAAAAAAAGTAATTAACAATATGCCCACATAAATGCAATGGGCTACAATAAAGCAAGTATTTACGTTAAATTGTCAAGTTGCTAGTTTGTATTAATCAATTCAAACACAAAAACATTGCAAATATTGTATACATTGCAATAACTGAAATGTTACTGAATTTCATACCTCGCTCCACTTTCCAAGGGAGCAAACTAGCACTTCATTCAGCAGTGGGTTGCGGGTGACAGTTGACGATAGACTGAACACGAACATATAGATAAATATATAGATAAACGCTTACATTAGCCGTTCGATTTCAAAATAAGAGATTCGGGAAATATGCGGTCATTTGCAATGTGTGCGTATAAATGTCGGTAATTTGCTCCAAGATCAGGTTGGTGGCCCTGAAAAGGGCCGTTGTTTGGTAGAAAGGGTTTGATGGTTTAACCCCCGAATCCGTACAGGGTGCGTCCCTGTCTCTTGAGCGCGTACACCACATCCATGGCGGTCACCGTCTTCCTCTTTGCGTGCTCGGTGTAGGTGACGGCATCACGGATCACGTTCTCCAGGAAGACCTTCAGCACACCGCGGGTCTCCTCGTAGATCAGACCGGAGATACGCTTCACCCCCCCGCGGCGAGCCAGACGGCGGATGGCGGGTTTGGTGATTCCCTGGATGTTGTCACGGAGGACTTTACGGTGACGCTTAGCGCCTCCTTTGCCGAGACCCTTTCCTCCTTTTCCTCGTCCGCTCATGTTTGCTGGTAGAATTGCTGGTTCAAAGTGTCTCGAGTCTACTGAATGCTGCTTATAGCTCTTTTCTGAGGACGTGTTAGAGAACAGGGGCGGGCCTGCTCTTCTTCGCGTGGTGTAAACGGTTGTTGGTGAGTAGTTTGTGTGTTAGCGCCCCCTACTGAAAAACAACTGGTAGAAAACTCGTGTTTTGTTGTTTCGACTGAACGAGGGTCCATTTCACAAATAAAATAGGGTTATTTTATACATTTTAAAATACAAACATACATTTATATTTTACTTTCATAATATTCGTGACTAAATTTGAGGAAATATCAGCGTTGCATACCAAATGACAACTGACAGGATACATAACTGACTTGAACTTATAACAATGTAATCAATAACAAATTTGCAGTTGCATGAGTACCACAATATTTTCTTATAAGAAAACAATATTTCTTATTTGACACAATTTGCCTTTTAAGGAAGATGTGGTGGCTCTTAAAATACTAGATACTGCAAAAAGTGTCCTTATCTGTTAAACAGTTATAACACACAGTGATATTGAATAACTGCCAGATATTGAAAGTTGCAGTTATCTTGGGAAAGGAATGGGCAGGAGCACTGATTCTTTGCACATTTGACAATTCTACAGCCATAAAATCAAAATAAATCCAGGCGGCTTGAATGTAATTACATTAGTAAAATAAGGCACATTAAGAAATGCTGAAGTCTATGAGTGAATTATTGATTAAGATACTGTGAAATGTATAGTGGATCAAAAAGTAAGTTACAAATAAAAGAGAAAGAACCTGGTTCTTGTAAATTCTTTGAAACTGTCACTTTACTTTTGTGTAAAATAAAATATAGTACTGTTCCCTTGAATGTACATTTGATAAATGAGGGTAATTGTTCAATTTATTGTTGAAAAAACAAGCTGATAGGAAAACAACTCTCAGGATGAAGTGGTGGCTCTTAAAAGAGCCTTTTTGATTTTGTCCAGCAGTGATGCTTCACTTCTTCTTGGGTGCTGCCTTCTTGGCTTTGGGCTTGGCCACCTTCTTGGCGGGGGACTTGTTGGCTTTGGGGGCCTTCTTCAGCACCTTCTTGGGGCTCTTGGCGACCTTCTTGGGGCTCTTGGCGACCTTCTTGGGGCTCTTGGCCGTCTTCTTGAGCGCTGCGGGCTTCTTCACCTTCTTGGGGCTCTTCTTGGCCGCTGCTGGTTTCTTGGCTGCTGCGCTCTTCGCCTTCTTCGCTGCTGCGGGTTTCTTGGCGGCGGGCTTCTTGGCTTTAGGAGCTGCTTTCTTCACGGGAGCTTTGGCCTTCGTGTCAGTGTTCTTGCTGATCTTGAAGGAGCCGGAGGCCCCGGTCCCCTTGGTCTGGACCAGGGTCCCCTTGGTCACCAGGCTCTTGATGGCGGTGTTGACGCGGGCTTTGTTCTTGTCCACGTCGTATCCTCCGGCGGCCAGAGCTTTCTTGACGGCGGCGGCGGACACGCCGCTGCACTCCTTGGACGCGGCCACGGCCTTCACGATGAGCTCTGCCGCGCTGGGGCCGGCCTTCTTCGGCTTGGACACCTTCTTCTTGGCGGCTTTGGCCGGAGCCGGAGCTGGAGCTACTTCTGCCATGTCGAGCTGCTGCGAGAGTCACTGCTAATGATGAGAAGCCGGAGCTCCGACGGAACTTAAACACACCATGAGAACCGTGGAGACTCAACCCGCAGCGCCGCTCCGTCATGGCGGACGGACGGCTCCGCTTGTGTTTTCTCCTCGTCGATAAAGGAGGAAAACTGAGTGCTGGAGCCGCGTGAGACGCCGCCGTGAACAGAGAGGACGGCGGACTCGTGTCTCCGGGGGTCCAGCTCATGTCCAGCTCGGATGTCTCTGCGGTTTGTCCCGGGAGACTTCAGACGTCCCCGAGTGGCCGCGCTGCTCGACACATTTCCTCTCTTATTTTTGTTTTAAAATGTCGTGAAATACGTAAGGGCACTTAAAAAAGGCTTTTTCCCAATGACCAAATGTACGTCCCCAGATGTGAAGTAAGAACAATCCCGTGTTGGTGTTTATTTCTTTATAAAGCTGAGATAAAGTGTGAGCAGCAAACACACTGGTGCAGGTGGAGGCTCGTGTCTTTCCCTTTGGTCTTCAGCAGGAATAATGTTGACAATCAGTGCAACTCTGTTCTCCACAGAGCACACATTGGTGATGTGGCTGTATCCTGGCCTCTGACATTAACCGTTGGATATACAACATGGGTCAAAAGTGACCCGGATGATTTTTTTTTTTCTATATCTTTGCAATAAATTAATTTCATAATTCTGTCTTCAAGGCAGTGGTGTAGTCTACTTTTTTGTAGTGGGTATAGTGTCCAAACTCATCCATCCCACCCGTCCAACACCTCATAAGCACCATCCCCACCTCTTGTTTCTGATGCTGCCTCCTAACATGTTGATATAACTGGTCTTTAACATTTATACTGTAGGCTGAGCTTTAGTGAATGGGATTCAGATTCAAAGCTTTTTTTGTTCATGTAATGACAAACCTCTGAATAAACATTTCCATTTGGTGATTAATAAAGTCATACCAGACGAACAAGCTTTCCTTGAATATACATTTTTAAATTATATTCTTTTTAGAAACAAAAACAAATTTTTTCCTGAGCAGGATTTAAAGCTCCAAATTAATAATATTGAAACCCAACAAGTTTCATGTGTAAAATTTCTTGGTTTACTAGTGGATGAAAGATTGTCCTGGGGAAAACATATTGAGTATGTATGCAAAAAAATGATGAAGTCCTATGGTATTATTAGAAGAGTTTCTTTCTTAGTTAATCAGTCCTGTCTCATGATATTATATTATAGTCTAATTTATCCATACTTGACATATTGCAACATTGTTTGGGGCAATTCTTATTCTTCGTACCTTAACCAATTATTTTTAATTCAGAAAAGATTTTTGAGAATGATTTCATATTCTACTCATCAAGCACCTTCTGCACCCTTATTTAGCTGATTTAAATTATTATCAATGTTTTCTATTAATATGTTTTAAACATGCCAGTTTATGTTTAAGTTCATTCATTTCAAACAAGACATTCCAGGCACTTTCCATCATTTTTTTCTGTTATCATCAGATATTCACTCTTATTCAGTTAGAGGTGGAAGAACTTTCATTTACCTCTTTGTCTTTTACCTGCAGTCACAAATCCTTTATCAAATTTCATGGCCGGCAACTCTGGAACTCTTTAGATCGCTCTCTTAAGTTTGCATTATCCTTAAAAATGTTTAGGACCAGCTTGGTGGGGAATCTCTTATCTAGGCTAAATTAATAGGCTATTCTAATTGAAATGAAATTTGCCATTTTATGGATATTTTTTGTTTGTGTTTATTGTGTTTTTCTTTGTTTCTTTTACCTTTTCTTTTTTCCTTTCTATTCTTTTTCTATTGATTGATTTGTTTTTGTGATTTTTTATTGAGGGGGAGGATTTTTTATAAGCCCCTCTGGCTTCTTTTCCTCTCCTGCACAATTATTTGTCCTTGTATGTTAAAATAATTACTATGTTATCATTGTGCATATGAATAAAAAAATAAAAAATAAATAAATAAAAAATACCTATTTTTTTGTTAATTTATTGTATGCATCACAATACTTGTAACAATCAATGAATGAACAATAATAATAACTTAGGCTCATCAGTAGTAGTAACAATGAACATATTTTAAATGAACAAGAAAACACCTTAAATTGGCTTCAAACCAGACAAAACCAAATATTTAACAAATAAACTTCACCTGAACAAAGTAAGGTTCAAAAAGATAAAATATCCATACTTTTTCACACTCTGAAGCAAACAAAACAGCTGACCCATCAGTCGGCTGGACAGCAAGCTGAAGAGAAGGTAACGACACAAAGGCCTAAACACGGTGAGGAAAACAGGACTTTAAACTTTAAGGGCTATCAGTGAGATCACTTTTGAACTCTTAAATACTCTGGAGCTTTTTATTTTGGCTGAAAATGTATCTGTGTTGCTCTGATGGCTAGCATATTCTGTGTTCTGGATAAAGTTTAAATAAAACCTTTATCTACATATATTTACCTTTTTACCTAAATTAACTGTATTTACTACATTATTACTTATCTGTGGCTCATAAGCAGTTTCTTTTCCGAGCTGTTCTGTATTGTTTAAACTGAACAAAATAGCACGAAACACAACTGCTTACCCTCCTACTGATTTGAACTGGGACATTTTGCAATGAACGTAAACAGAAATGATTTTATATTAAATTTTTCTTTTCCACTGACCACCTGCAGTACCGTCACGGACCACTGGGTAAACGCAAACCATGGACATTTTCTAGTGGGTAAACGGCGTAAACCTGCGTATCACATAGACTACACCACTGCTTCAAGCTATACCTCAATTCACTTGTTTCTAACCATGAAATATCTTTATTTTTGAATAAAATCCCTTTTTTGAGTCACTACCTTTCTAATGCACAATATGGGTCAAAAATGACCCATATCCACTTGTTATTTTATTGTTATTTTATGTATGGCTGAGTGTTTGATATACCTTTCATTATTCCATTTATGCAGTAAATGTCTGGATTTTATTGAGCATAAATACTCTTCATTTTTTGTTCTTACTTCTTACTTCATGAACCAACACAGCTTTTGTATCTCTACATCAAGTTTCTTCACACATTTTCCACACTGTTTGGTGACAGCTGGAGACGTTTCAGACGCTTCACAGCGCAGCATTCTGCATGATGACAAAGCCGTGGGTGACAGCACTCTGGGAGAAACCAGAGCGCTGTTTCACTAAAGTAGGATTCAGAAATCCAGGATAAAAGATAAATCCAGGCTTCACATCTCGCCATCAGTTCATCCTGGATTCATCCATTTCACAAAGACCAAACCAGCTCAGCAGGCGCGGCTTTGTTCAGCCAGGTGCCAGTAAATCAGGTAAATGCGCATCTACAGATTTCTTCATGAGATCGATCACGAATTCACTGATTTTACAACAGATAAATTGCTTCACACCAAATGAGCAACATCTTTTGATGGAGGGTTATGAAGAAATAAATCACAAACTAATAAAGAAAAGAAACACTGTTGCTGTTATAAAGGAGCAACAACGTCTGAACGCCTAAATAGCCTAAAACACACATTTTCTAACCACTACTCTTAAGTTACAATCATATCATTCATGGATCTACCAGACATTTGCTCAGATTAACAACTTTAAAGTTGTTAACCTTCTTTGGTGGAAGTCTATAATGTAATGTGTAAATCTGACAGATGATTAATCTGTTGTTTTTTTTTGGTGACACATTTTATCAATATTACAGTAAGAACATGACTGGAACAGACAGGATTTGGCAACAGGTCCAGATTAAGTATAAGAACATTTTGCAGACTGGTAAGTATCTGGAAATAAATGTTTACTTCCCTGTACAAATGACTGGTCCTGATTTAGAAGGTGCTGCTCAGATTTAATCCCTGTATTTATTTTAGCTGTTAAAAAAAGACTCATGTGTCTGGCACAGGACTCATTTTTGACCCATGTTGTGCATCCGAAGGTTGAATAAAGTCTCATCGGTGGACGGATATCACTTTGCACAACGCCCAAGGCTATTCAGCGCTTCTTAATGCCCCCTGGTGGCGTAACGCAGTAACTGTTTCTACTATAGTTTGAACACAAAATACAACTGAAACAGGCCTTTTAAATGACTAAAACTAAACTCAACTAAAACCAATACAACAATTGTGCATATACACTTGGGTATCACACCAAGCATACACTGTTCATTGTCAGTTTAATAAAAAAAAAAAAACACTATCCAACTCCTGATATATCAGTAGTATACAGTTTTTTTAAAAACATTGATTCCCCTCACACACCACATCCGCAGGAAATGTAATTTAGCTGTGTTAGCTGTGTATTGTGTGTGTGTGTGTGGGCAGGGCAAAGGTGGCCTGTTACATGACTGACTCCTGGCCTGAAAAAGTTTCCCAGTCCGGCCCTGCCCACATAGAAATGGCTCCTGCACCTATAATAGAGCCTAAATGAAAATACAAAAGGGAATTAAAGCACATTTATTTATTTTAAATATTTTCAATTAAGCGGGTATAGATAATGGATGGATGTTCAATTAATATACACATTGATTGTCTTCAAGTGAAACATTTACATTTGTCATTTTAACTCATGTGGCTTTTTTTTTAACTCTCTGCCCCATCTTGCTCCTCTTTAGGGAAGTAAATTTGGTATCCTATTTTTAGCACTAGCCTTCTCTCGTTACATCCATCCATCTCTGAGTTGTTGTTCAGAGTTTGTTCCCGTTGTTACCACTAACCAAACTACAGCAAGTGACAGTTCTCACGAGGCCCGTTACAATTCAGTTAGGAGAGGCACAGGTATGCTTTTTAACAATTATATTATAAAACAGGGAAATTACTAATACGGGAGGATGGTGGGAAAGAGGGGTAAAATACAATAGTTTCCCGGCCAAAGGATTTGACAGGTATGTCCTAAACACACATTTAAATTAGACTCAGAGGGAACAAAGTCCAACCTTGCAAACAGTTTAGTCAAGCGGTCATTGGAGATGAGACATTTTTGGCACTTTCCCAGTAGTATCGGCTCAGCGCGGCTTTACACGGCTCCACACGTGTGTTTTCGCACTGCCAGGGGAGAAGTGGGCAGGTTGTGGTGAAGCTGCTGTGACGTACTCGATTGCGCAACCGCTTTGTTCATGTCGGCGCTGATCAGAAATCAGCTGGAGCCGGGAGCGGCTGAGAAAAAAACAGCCCGTCTACATCGCTTTTTTTATTTTTTCTCGACAGCCACCAGGTTTATGAACATCTGCACCTCAGAGTTGGATCACCAAACAGACGTTTTGCGCTTTATAATAAAATCGCTGCGAGCCGCGAGTCGCTCTCGCGCTGACTCCCGCTTCCTGATTCAAACGTCTGACGGCCCCGCCCCCCGACCAATCGGTGGCGAGGAGGTGGTGACGTCAGAAATAGTCCCTGCTCAGCACGCTATAGTATAGAACCTCGCAGAAATGGTTACAGAAAAAAGTATCGACTTGGAGCGGCTCTACTCGTCTCAGCCCTAGTGCGAAAGCGCAAAACGGGTAGAACCGAGCTGAAGTAATACTAGTGCAAAAGCGCCATTATAAGTAACTTAAAATACATAGTACTCAACACTGATGTTCAACAAATAAACCATTTTAATTAAAAAAAATTTAAAAAAATTACTGTTGCTACAATTCTTTAAAATAATACAGCAAACTATGTCAGAAGGTATTTGATGTGCTTTAACAATACTGGATGAATATATGATTCAGTCACACATTAACCTTTGTGGATTTATAATCTTAAAGTTGATTCTTAAACCCAGACTACTGATTATTCACTATTTATCTTAAATAGCTGAAGGAAGTTTTATGCTCTCCAGATTGGGTGTGTGGCTCTGAAAAGAGCCGTTGTTTTGTATTGGGTCTGTGTCTACTTGGAGCTGGTGTACTTGGTGACGGCCTTGGTTCCCTCGGACACGGCGTGCTTGGCCAGCTCCCCGGGCAGCAGGAGGCGCACGGCGGTCTGGATCTCCCTGGAGGTGATGGTGGAGCGTTTGTTGTAGTGGGCCAGACGAGACGCTTCGGAGCCGATACGCTCAAAGATGTCGTTGACGAACGAGTTCATGATGCCCATGGCCTTGGAGGAGATGCCGGTGTCGGGGTGGACCTGCTTCAGCACCTTGTACACGTAGATGGCGTAGCTCTCCTTCCTGCTCTTTCTCCTCTTCTTGCCGCCTTTCCCGGCGGTCTTGGTCACGGCTTTCTTGGAGCCCTTCTTGGGCGCGGACTTGGCGGGTTCAGGCATGGTTCCTTCTCCAGAAACGAATGAACTGTTTCGGTCAGAGAGGCTGCTTTCATTCCCTCCACATGCAAAAATTACAGCGCAGTCTCCCGTCTGTGATTGGTCCAGTGGCTCTGACGTCACAGATTGAGTTTGTCTTCATTTAAACTGGTGGGCGGCTCTCAGTGGAGAGAAAGAAGAGCGGGAAACTGTCGAAACCCTCTTTGTTTACTCTTTACCATCTAAATCTATGAAATGCAACATTATGAGATTGTTTTCTGAAAGCTGTGAAACAATGGAAAAGATTGTTTGTGGTGTTTGAACCACAGAGTTCCTTTTGTGTCCTCTGTCTCACCTACAAGAAGTCAAAACTGAAAACATTTGAGGTGTAAAAATGCACATTCACAATTACACACAACATTTACAACAACTCCAGTCAGCCGAATCCAACTATGGCTGTCCATCTTACATTTTCAAACCATGAACTCTGGATGAAGCTTCACAGCTCTTGAATCTAACTTTACTTGTCCTTTGGTCGGTTTATCTTAATATGTAAAGGGTCTAGAAACAATCTATAGCAAACGATTGTTCTGCATTTAACATAAGTGGACCGTAAGTCAGTAATGTTGCATTTGTCCAACTCACATATAAAATGTAGTGTTTTTTGTGTTTTTTATAGATGGAGTTTGTCTTCATTTAAACTGGTGGGCGTCTCTCAGTAGAGAGAAAGAAGAGCGGGAAACTGCCGAAAGGCGCCGTTTGTTTAGCAAATACATCTTTAAATACAATCTTTGTATTGTGAGATTGTTTTCCGAAGGTTGTGAAAAAGTGGCGAAATTAATCAGTGGAGTTTAAGAGTTATTTGAAGTGCAGAGCTCGTTAATATGACCAGGCTCAATGAGTAGCAAAAAAAGACAGTTTAACTGTCCTTTATTACATTTAAGTGAATACAGCCGTTTAACCTTCGTCTGTTGTTAGGGTCGCCACCGACCCGTTCTCAGGTTTTAAATTCGTAAAACTACCACAAAAATGCGTTTCATCAAGGCTTTTTGACTTTGTCAGGAACCTTTATTTCAACAAAATAATATCCAACATTTTTTTTTCACTAAATTATAAAATGCTCTGGTTGAAATTGTTACCTTTTAAGTAAATGGGTCGAAATTACCCATAACACCATAGATGTTACTATAGTTAATAATATTAAAATGAAAAAATTAATTAAACAAATGTATCTAAGATATGTGTTCTAATACCTCTCTGTAACAAGCTTTTATTTATTCATATGATTCTCTTGAGGCTCATTTTACCAGTTTTTAAAATTGAAATTAAGGGTTAAACTGACAAAAAAAGGCCCAGAGTTCCCACACCAAAAATATTAAAACCAATATGTTCATGGATAAGGAAGCCTAACAATGTAACCAAGAGATGAGAAACAAATTGGATGATGGATAATTGCTTTTAGTGTATTTTAGAGATAATTTAAAACACGGGTCAAAACCGACCCGTTAACATCGGAGATGGTAACAGAAAGCTAACACCAGACAAAGGTTAAAACCACCTGCAGTGGAAAACGCAACTTTTAAAACACTGTAGCATCTCCACATTATGAACCGTTTTGTCAACAAGCAGATAAAAGTAGGTAAACTCACATGGAGCCACAGAAGAGTTACAACTCTTGTCAGTCATATATTGCTTTAATTTAATCAGTAGGTGTAAAGACTCAGTTCGATAATGAACCCAGTTGGATGCTTTTCTGTCTACATGCCTTAGGCCGCGTTCAGACTGCAGGCAAATCTGATTAATATCTGATTCCTTCTCATATCCGATTTTCAGGGCTGACTGTCCACACTGTTTTTAGCAAGTGTCCAAATCGCATCTGGCTCTGTTCAGACTGGGCCACATCATTGACTGATCTGACGGGTTGCCGTAGCAACGACGTCGGAGCGGAGGCGTCACCCAGGGCGTGTATTGTGTGAAGTCATGTATTTTTTTTTATATATAAAAAAATCCCAAAATATCTGTACCGTTTCTGATTGGGTCGGCACTGCGCATCATTTTTAGACATAACAATGAACGCATACCGCAAAAGTTGTGTCTCGGCGGAGGGACCCGGCGTCCCAGCAAAATGAGAAACAGAGAAAAGGTGTTCAGAACAAAACCACCAGCAAACTAACAAACCAACCAACAAAGCTCAGAGTTAACAAAACGAACCAGCAACTGGCAGCACAGCTCCATAACCTCTCCTCCTAGGAGGAGAGGTTACAGAGCGGGGCTGCAGGCTGATTTATGGTTCCGCGTTACACCAACGCAGACCTACGGCGTAGGTTACGCGGCGACCCGCACCTACGTGGAAATGCAGTCTTTTTTTCTGCTATTAAAACATGATTTGTAATGTGAATTTGCAACACTTAAACTACAAATAATAGTTTTTGACGTGACATCAGAGATTGTACATGCTCTCTGTGAAAGGATGAGTAGCTCCACAACTGGAAATGGGCGGGTGGTTTGGAGCGTCTGGGACAGTCATATCCGATCTGAGTGTTTGGAGCTGTTCAGACTGACACGCATCTGCCCAAATGCGATAACGATCGGATATGAAACTACCTCCCGGAGGTGGTTTCGATCTGGTTTGCAAAAATCGGATCTCATGCGGTTTGGGACTGTTCAGACTTAAAAAGAGTCATCCAGTTTCAATCTGGATGGGCTAAAAATCGGATATTTGCCTGCAGTCTGAACGCGGCCTTAGTGATTCATAGGAATACGTGATCACGTCTGACATACACAAAGTCCTGGTTATTGATATACTTCCTGGAGTAGAATTTAAGTCAATACATTTATCTAAAGTTGTGTATAATTGTCGGTAATATGCTCCAAGATCAGGTGGGTGGCCCTGAAAAGGACCGTTGTTTGGTGTTTAGTTGGTTTAACCCCCGAATCCGTACAGGGTGCGTCCCTGTCTCTTGAGCGCGTACACCACATCCATGGCGGTCACCGTCTTCCTCTTTGCGTGCTCGGTGTAGGTGACGGCATCACGGATCACGTTCTCCAGGAAGACCTTCAGCACACCGCGGGTCTCCTCGTAGATCAGACCGGAGATACGCTTCACCCCCCCCGCGGCGAGCCAGACGGCGGATGGCGGGTTTGGTGATTCCCTGGATGTTGTCACGGAGGACTTTACGGTGACGCTTAGCGCCTCCTTTACCGAGACCCTTTCCTCCTTTTCCTCGTCCGCTCATGTTTGCTGGTAGATTCTACTGATGAATGTGGCCAACAGTCACCAACTGTTGCTTATATATGCTTTCGGAGGACGTGTTAGAAGACAGGGGCGTGCCGTCTCCTTTTCACTGATTTATTGCCTATTAGTTATTTCAGTGTTTTAGCGCCACCTACTGAAAACCTGTTGGTAATATTTTATAATTTCCTTTCATAAATTCCTATTTCAAGAGCAGTTGGTTATTTCCACATTAGATTAACAGACATTTGATTTTTGGATTTAACAGGTCACATCTAAGTTCCCGAAGCGACACCAGTGAACTTACATATTATACGAATATGCAAATTAAAAAAGAACTATATTAAAAAGTAAAAAAAATAAAGTACAAATATATATATATATATATATATATATATATATATATACATACACACACATACATACATATACACATACACATATATATATAAATATATATATATATATATATATATATATATATATACACATATACACACACATACATACGTGTCTGTAAACAAAAGACAAGGCAGACCTCGCAGATCCACCAGCATATTCGAAAGGGAGTAGGATTGAAGTATATACTTATACAAACTTTCGTATGTTCATTTCCATTTACCCATTTTCCTTTATATATTTACAATATTTTCTGTAGTTTTATTTCCTGTTTGAAGTCAGCTGATATTTAATAACCTCCGGAATAGTTATTGATTATTACAGAGCACCTATCTAGACGTGTTTATTGGTCGTTTCTTGAGACAGTTTAGTTTCCAGTAACAGCAGATGTTACTGCTCCATACAACCTTTTGTGCTTTAGTTTGTGTCGTTGTATTAGTGGATTAATCTTTAGTGGTTTTATACTGTCATTTAGCAGACGCTTTTATCCAAAGCGACTTACATGTAAGAACAAAAGCACAAAATCCCATAGTAATTGTTATCTGGTAATCGTGTCTCTCAGAAGAGTGTGTGGCTCTTAAAAGAGCCGTTGTGTTCCGGGGTTTCTTCAGCAGCAGCTTTACTTGGCCTTGGCGGCCTTCTCGGTCTTCTTGGGCAGCAGCACCGCCTGGATGTTGGGCAGCACGCCGCCCTGAGCGATGGTGACCCCCCCCAGCAGCTTGTTGAGCTCCTCGTCGTTGCGGACAGCCAGCTGCAGGTGACGGGGGATGATGCGGGTCTTCTTGTTGTCGCGGGCAGCGTTTCCAGCCAGCTCCAGGATCTCAGCGGTCAGATACTCCAGCACAGCCGCCAGGTAGACGGGGGCGCCGGCACCGACGCGCTGAGCGTAGTTGCCTTTACGCAGCAGTCTGTGGACACGACCCACTGGGAACTGCAGTCCTGCACGGGAGGAGCGGGTCTTGGCCTTCGCTCTGGCTTTCCCTCCGGTCTTTCCGCGGCCGCTCATGTTGATTAAGTCTGTCTGGAACTGGTGTCAAGAGAAACTGTGTCTCCAGCAGCGGAAAACCTCCTTAAATACCGGAGAGCGCGGGACGAGTCCTGCCGCACCAACCAGGAACGAGAGACGGCAGAGCAGCAGGGGGCGGGGCTCTTCTTCTTCTTCTTCTTCTTCTTCTTCTTCTTCTTCTTCTTCTTCTTCTTCTCTCAGTTTATTGGCGGATCGCAAACAACTTTCAGGTGCATACCGCCACCTACTGTACAAGAGTGTGTAAAATTATTTCATTTAGCCCGTTTTAAATCCTGTTTATCAGCCTAGTGTCTTTTAGGAAATGAATTAGTGCCTTTCTGTTGATTTCACCCCCTCTCCCTCTGTTCCCAGTATCCCCCTCAAATTCCACTCACGTCCTGCCTCTCTGACTTTTCCCTGTAGCCGCTCTCTTTCTATTTTATACCTGTTACAGTGCATTAAACAACAATGGCGACCTACGAGTTAAATTATATTTTCAAATTTTATAAAAACGAAGACATCAAAAAGGTTTTTTATATCACATTGTTATAATTGATACCAACATTTATCTTTTAAGACCTACATGTCTTAATAGCCAGGGTTCCTTTTAATAATAATCAAGGTGAGGTCACATATAAACACACAAACCATGCTCACAACCACACTCACGCTCACACCTACGGGCAATTTAGAATCACCAATTAACCTAGCGTGCATGTTTTTGGACTGTGGGAGGAAGCCAGAGTACCCAGAGGGAACCTACACGGACGGGGAGAACATGCAAACTCCACACAAAAAGGCCCCTGCCGGGCCTGGGAGTCGAACCAGGGACCTTCTTGCTGTGAGGCAACAGTGCTAACCACTAAGCCACCGTGCTGCCTGTTAGTGGAGCAGGGAAATAAATTATATTTCTATTTGCAGATCAAGGATGAGATGGAGCAGGATTCTCGTCTTCCCAAGGAGAATCTGCGGAAAATGACATTTAAATAATCTGTTGATTTTTGTCTGTTCAAATAAATCGAATTGAATTGAAATGAGTAGAATTCCTGGGACCTGTGAGGGAGACACACACATTCAAATACATCCACTGTACTCTGATAAAAGAAAAGCAAGACAAGCAGATGATGACATATGCTTTTAAATCAAAAAGTGACTTACTGTAGCAAAGGGTAGTCACTTTGTTCCCATTCCTGGAGGTGGAGAAGGCATCGCTTTAGGAACAGCAAACCCTGCAAGAAGAAAACATGACTCACGTACACAACTAAGAAAAGGAACAGCCACAAAATTATTTTGCTGCTCATGTAATGTATAGCTATCCCACTTGTGGAGTCTTTTGACAGCAGAAACTTCACAAGGCTCTTTCAGGATTACCTTTAAAATAATTAAACTCAACATCCCATATAAACATGTAAAACCATTTGTACACTGTTCATGCATGTCTAATAAACAATGAAGACAACTTTTCTTAGCCTTATGACATGCCACAAAACCACTATTGTAAATAACCAGTAAACAGCTTGAATAGTCCAGAATTGAATTAAGACTAATGAAAAGATATCAAAATTGAAACATTTTACCTGATATGCTTGTAAGAAATTTATCAAACTACCATCAGAAAAAACATGTAATCATCTCAAGCTGTCCAGCACAGCTTTACGGTATGCTGCTACTACTACTAATAATAATAATATTCATCATTTATTTCAGCCAATCAGGTGTTGGGATGTCTACCGCTCACGCTCTACCACTGTAAAGATATGCTTACCAAGATACATTGAATGAAACTCGAAACTTTGATCGTCCAACTCAGCTCCGGAAAAAACATATGAAAACGTAAAAATTGGAAATTGGGTAGTTTTTTTTCCTATGAAAAACATTTCAGAAATTAACATAAAAGTATTTTTTTGGCCATTGGGCAATCAAATCAAAATTAAAACAACTTGAAGGTGGGTCCAGGTTTACGATGTACATGGAACGTTGCATCACATCAACAGACTTCGCAAGCCTATTACTTCCCTGTTCTTTCAACGACTGTAGCAAAGAAGAAAATACAGTAATCAAAATAATAATAAAGAGAGTCACAACATCAGGGGATTTTGGCAGGGCAAAAGGGGAGCTTCAATGAGCCTCCACTTTGAAGAGAAGAGGTTCAACTACTCTCGTAGGAGCCATGTGTGTCGTGTATTGGGTTACGTAGGTCACGTGATGGGGGTAAACAGGAAGTGTGTTAATATAGAGACCGCAGGTGACAAACAAAGTTAAAGTTAAAGAAATTTAATTTAAGTTCATTCATAAATTCTATCCTACAAATGATCAAGTTGTAAAAAGATTCAAAAGAAATATCGATTCAAAATGTACTTTTTGTTCTGCAAATTCTGAAACAATGACTCACTTATTCTGGCTGTGCCCCATTGTTCAAACTTTTGAGAGGGACCTGGCTGCAGGCAAGACGGCCAACAAGGGCGCGGCCATACTTCCATCCATACCGGAAGTCCATACCGGAAGTTGGTCTTCTTCATGTATATTATTCAATTTTTTTTTCTTTTAATTTAACATTTGCAAACAGTACAATGATAACAAAACTTCACATTATGCAATTTCACGTTGAATTATAACATATTACTAAACAGAAAGGTTTTAAGTTTAGTTTTAAAGGTGAAGGTGGTGTCAGCCTCCTTTACCCAGATTGGAAGTTGGTTCCAAAGTAATGGTGCCTGATAGCAGAACGCCTGCCCTCCAAATCTACATTTAGATACTCTAGGAACTACGAGTAAACCTGCACCCTGGGAGCGGAGAGCTCTGCCAGGAACATAAGGCACTATCAAATCTTGTAAATACTGCGGAGCTAAGCCGTTTTGGGCTTTATATGCAAGTAATAAAATTTTAAATTGAATTCTGAATTTTACAGCTAGCCAATGGAGCGACGCTAACACTGGAGAGACGTGGTCTCTCCTGCTGATTCCTGTCAGCACTCGTGCTGCTGCATTCTGGATCAGCTGGAGCCTATTCAGCAAATTACTTGGACATCCTGCCAACAACACATTACAGTAATCCAGTCTAGAAGATACAAACGCATGAACTAGTTTTTCTGCATCACTCTGCGAGAGGATTTTCCTAATCTTTGCAATATTACGGAGATGGAAAAACACTATTTTACAAACCTGATTAACATATGGTTTAAACCAGGGGTTCTTAACCTTTCTGACCTTGGGGCCCAATTTTTTCAGTACAGAGTGGCCCGGGGCCCATTAAATATTAACACTGTATAGCAGGGGTATTCAACTAAAACTTTAAGAGGTCCATTTAGAGAAAATTTACTCAAGCGAAGGTCCAGAACATCATTATATATATATATATATATATATATATATATATATATATATATATATATATATATATGTATATATATATATATATATATATATATATATATATATTCAAGTAGCCTCATAGTTGTATCGACATCTGCATCTGACTGTTATATTAAAAAAGTACATATTTGCCACTTAACATGTGTAACTTGAATTAAACATATTTTTTTCTCTTAAAAATAAAATAGATTTTATTTTATTTTTCAAATGCTATCTTATTTTATTTCTCTACCAGCAGTTTGAATTTCCCCTTTTCTTTGTTACTTGTCTCAACACATTTTATAATAAATTAATATAAACACATCTTAACAATTGAACAGTTTTGCAGTTTTCCCTTTCTTCCCCTCTTTTAATCTTATGCCCCCACTTTCTGTCGTTCAGTGAGAGAACTGAGCTCTAACTTCTCCTGTCAGGACTTTAAATCTGGGCTGGATGGTGTCAGAATCTCATGCACATGAGAAGGTGCTCATTGTTGAGCCTGGAACGATATTTAGTTTTAATTATGTTAATTGTGGAGAAAGCTGCCTCACAGCTGTATGTGGACCCAAACATGTTTTAATATGGTCAGTTTATTTTTCTGTGACTTCAGTTCAGACTTGAGTGGATATGTTTGATGAAAAACTTTGTGTTTTGTTTCAGTGGCGTTTCACTTTCGCACTTTGAACGCCACGGTCTCTGAACGTATGAGACACTGGTTTTGTCCCAGTGTGAAGACTGAACCAGGATGAATCTGTCCATTCCGGGTTGAGCTTTCCTTTCCACCTGTTATGCTTCTCATCTCTGTATATAGAGCCAAGCTACATACCGTATTTGGACGACCATACGGGCGCTGTGTGGAAAGGCGCACCCTCAGTTTTGTGTGTCATTTCTGGATTTAAAACACACACACACGGCGCGCTGTGTGGAGAGGTCCCGTCTACACACGGAGCGCTGCCTTACAACACACACACACAGGCATACAAGTGTGCATATTTAAAAATAGAGCGAGGACAAAACTTAGTTTGATTTTACTTTAAGTTATTTACATTAATAAGTTGTCAGGACTCAGTATGTCGGGTTTCATCCGAGCCTGATCAGCTGCGAAAGGGCAGAGCCCGCACCGGAGCTCTCTGGTCGCGCTGCAGCAGAGTCACTTTCCGATGCTTTTTCGAAAGCCCGAACAGTCCAGTCCAGCAGACACGACAGCCCACGCATCTACATCTACCATCTTTCAGCAGTAACGACGGAGCCCACCGCCCGAGCGGCAGCCTCAGCCGACCTCCCCGGCCGCGGGGACGCGTCGGGATAAATGATCACGCCGCGCTCGCTCGCTCTGGGCGCAGATCCAAGTAATCGATCCCTGATCCTGGCGGATCTAAACGTACTCTGTGCAAAATGAAGGGTTTACTCTTTAAATACACACCATTTCTATTACTATTACACGTAGGCCTACAGCTAGCTGAGTGTCTTCTCCTCATTTGGTTGGGAGTTGCTATGCAGTCCCGCGGCCCTCGCGGCCCACACGTACAAAACTGAATTATTTTTGCGGCCCACTAGGTGGCGCTCGCGGCCCAAGTGTGGGCCGCGGCCCTATGGTTAAGAATCACTGGTTTAAACGACAAATCCTGATCGAAAACAACACCAAGGTTTCTCACAGTTGCACTGGAAGCCATCGCAACACCATCTAATCCCTTCCTAAGGTGCTCTGGACCAAGAATGATAACCTCTGTTTTATCTGAATTTAGAAGCAAGAAATTTCTGGACATCCAGTCCTTGATGTCCCTAAGACATGCCTGAAGTTTAACCAACGGTTCTGTTTCATCCGGCTTCATAGACAAATAGAGCTGCGTATCATCAGCATAGCAATGAAAGTGTATGCCGTGATTCTGGATTATACTTCCCAACGGCTGCATGTATAAACTAAACAAGATTGGCCCTAGCACTGAACCCTGCGGAACACCATAACAGACCCTTGACTGTTCTGAAGAAACCTCATGTACATGAACAAACTGGAACCTGTCTGATAGATATGATTTAAACCAACGTAGAGCTGTCCCTTTAATCCCAACAACATGCTCTAACCTGTGCAGTAAAATGCCATGATCAACAGTGTCAAAAGCAGCACTGAGGTCCAGTAGAACCAATATGGACACTAATCCCTTATCTGAGGCCATAAGAAGGTCATTCGTGACTCGAACCAGTGCTGTCTCTGTGCTATGATGCATTCTGAACCCTGACTGAAAGACTTCAAACAGATCATTTCTATACAAATATGGCGCTTTTGCATTAGTATCAGTTCAGCTCGGTTCTACCCGTTTTGCGCTTTCGCACTAGGGCTGAGACGAGTAGAGCCGCTCCAAGTCGATACTTTTTTCTGTAACCATTTCAGTGAGGTTCTGAAAGCGGGCTGAGCAAGGACTATTTCTGACGTCACCACCTCCTCGCCACTGATTGGTCGGGGGGCGGGGACGTCACCACCCGCCGCACCTCTGATTGGTCGGGGGTCGGGGCCGGCAGACGTTTGAATCAGGAAGCGGGAGTCAGAGCGAGGCGACTCGCGGCTCGCAGCGATTTTATTATAAAGCGCAAAACGTCTGTTTGGTGATCCAACTCTGAGGTGCAGATGTTCATAAACCTGGTGGCTGTCGAGAAAAAATTAAAAAAGCGATGTAGACGGGCTCTTTTACTCTCAGCCGCTCCCGGCTCCAGCTGATTTCTGATCAGCGCCGACGCGGTTGCGCAATCGAGTACGTCACAGCAGCTTCACCCAAACCTGCCCGCTTCTCCCCTGGCAGTGCGAAAACACATGTGTGGTACCGTGTAAAGCCGCGCCGAGCCGTGCCGGGCCGAGCCGATACTAGTGGAAAAGTGCCAATAGTCACATAACTGGCTTGAAACTGCCTTTTCCAGAATTTTTGATATAAATGGAAGGTTAGAAATTGGCCTATAATTAGCTAAGGTGTCTGGGTCAAGAGAAGGTTTTTTAAGTAAAGGTTTAATTACTGCCACTTTGAAAACCTGTGGTACATATCCTAAGCTTAGGGATAGGTTGATTTGGTCCAGTATTGTCGCACCAATAAGAGAAAAAACATTTTTGAATAGTCGAGTCGGGATGGGGTCTAACATACATGTGGTAGACTCAGATCTATTAACGAGTGAGGTCAGCTCAGGGAGGTCTATAGGATCAAAACAGTCTAGAGTCAAGTCAGAGCCTAGGGAAGTCGCTAAAGCTGAAGAAACGCCCACAACCGTCTGGTTGATTTCTTCTCTAATTTTCGTGATTTTACTGTTAAAGAAACCCATAAAGTCTTCACTACTGAGAGCTGCAGGAATGCACGGCTCCACAGAGTTGTGACTCTTTGTCAGCCTGGCTACAGTGCTGAACAGAAAACGTGGGTTACTTTTGTTATTATTTTGTTACAGTCTGAGCTAAGCTACCGCTAACTAACCCCAAAAACTACAGAGCGAGCATGCAGGTGAACAAGCCAGTATGTATGTCTATGTGTGTGTGTGTGTGCATGTATGTATATGATCATGTGTGTGTGTGTGTGTGTGTGTGTGTGTGTGTGTGTGTGTGTGTGTGTGTGTGTGTGTGTGTGTGTGTGTGTGTGTGTGTGTGTGTGTGTGTGTGTGTGTGTGTGTGTGTGTGTGTGTGTTGTTCTCCATGGACCGCCACCTTGCCGTGGTGGAGAGCCTTGCGTGTTCCAATGAACCTAAGAGCGATGCCGTCGGGAGCTTCTGCTCCTGGTAGGTTCAACCATGGCGGTAAGGTCGAAGGGGAGGTTCCAGACAAAGTGCGGTCCAAAGACCTCAACGGTGGACGTGGCGGAGGATGACACTATAAGTCACAACGGCACTGAAGGCGGATGAAGGCTGCAACAGAGGGTGGTCTCCAGTCGTCATGGACTCCATGCCATTGGATCCAGGCCCCTCTCTGCCAAGGACCGTGTGGTGGCTGCAGGCGCATCAGTCTCCCCACGCTAAAAGACATCACGCGCAGGCGTCCTCCTGAAGGGAACCTATTCCATTTTACATCCTGGACAGACAAAGTCCTGTGGCAATCAGGAAGTGGTAACGGGGGCAGGACAGTGAAGTCTGGCAGTCCCTAGCCACAACCTGGCACACAGGCGGTGGGTGTCAGATTCAGTCATTAATCTCTTGGACTGAGGCAGAAGAGTTTCTCGGCAGCTGCACCCATGACTGAGCAGCCCTATTCAGGATCCACTCTGCTCACCCCAGTAGGGGAGGGGGTTATAAAAGGTACCCTAAACGTAGCCTGCCTCTCAACATCCTGTCTGGAATACCGCATCCAGAGGGATCACCACCACGCGGTCAGAAACACAGAAAACGGTTACACATTGGAGCCTGGAACGTGCGGACCCTCACGGACAACCAAGCCAGTGATCGACCTGAAAGGCGAACTGCCATCATCTCCAGAGAGCTTCGGAAGTTCAAAATTGACATCGCAGCACTCTCCGAGACCCGACTGGCCGATGAAGGGCAGCTGAAGGAGGAAAAAGGTGGCTATACTTTCTTCTGGAAAGGAAAGCCTGCAAGTGAGCCACGAATCCACGGTGTGGGTTTTGCTATTAAGAACTGCCTCATCAACCACCTCCATGAACTCCCTGTTGGCATCAACGAGTGCCTAATGACCATACGTCTGATGCTTGCTAGCAGTCAGATGGCCACCGTTATTAGTGCCTACGCACCAACCCTTGATGCACAGGACGAAGTTAAGGAGGCCTTCTATGCTGACCTGGATAATGTCCTATCTGAAGTCCCCAAGGAGGACAGGCTAATCCTGCTTGGAGACTTCAATGCCAGAGTGGGTCGAAACCACCACCTATGGCAGGGTACGCTGCGGAGAGAAGGGGTTGGAAACACAAACTCCAACGGCACACTACTGCTAACCAAGTGCTCAGAGCACAACCTGGTCATCACCAACACACTTTTCCGTCAGAAAACCAAGTTCAAAACATCATGGATGCATCCCCGCTCCAAACTGTGGCACCTCATAGACTATGTCATTGTCCGCTCTAAAGACCGCCGCGATGTCCTTAACACCAGAGCAATGACCAGTGCAGATGACTGCTGGACTGACCACCGCCTCATTCGCTCCATCATGTCTATCCGCTTAATGCGGAAAAGACGGATGCAGAAAAGACAGTGCCGGCCAAAAATTAACATCGAGCTGCTGAGTGACACTACCTACCAACAACAGCTGCAGGAGGCTCTTAGCGCAGCGTTGCCCAAGCAGTACCCAGAGGATACTGAAACACACTGGAGCACACTTTCCACCGCCATAATGAACTCCTGCAAAAAGACCCTTGGTCTCAAAAAGCGGAGGCATCAAGACTGGTACGATGAGAATGACACCGAGATTCAGCGAATAATTGACATCAAGCGGCAAGCTTTCATCACCTGGCAGAATGACATCCACTGCAAGGTGAAGAGACTAGCCCATGCCAAAGCGAAGGCAGGTGTCCAAACGCAGGTTAGGAAACTGAAGAACCAGTGGTGGACAAAGAAGGCTCTGGAGATCGAGCAGCTCGCTGACTCTGGAGACACGAGAGGTTTCTTCGATGCCACAAGAGCGGTGTATGGTCCCAGCTACCGCTGCCTAACCCCCCTTCGCTCAAAGGATGGCCTCTTGCTGCTGAAGGACAAGGAGGCAATCGCAAACAGGTGGAGAGAACACTATGAGGATCTCCTAAACAGAGACACCACTCCTGAGATGGAGGCTCTTGAACAACTACCTCAACAACCCATTGCGGAAAGCATGGGAGAACCACCTAGCTTGGGTGAGGTGCAGGATGCCTTAGGAAAGATGAGAAACAACAAGGCTGCTGGGCCTGATGGCATCCCAGCAGAAGTCCTAAAGAAAGGCGGACCCGATCTCCTTGAGCACATCCATGCACTGCTTCTCAAGATATGGAAAGAAGAGGAAATCCCTCCACAGCTCAGGGATGCCTTAATCGTCTCCATATTTAAGAAGGGAGACAAGGCAGACTGCGGGAACTACCGTGGCATCTCTCTCCTTTCCACCATAGGGAAAGCCCTCGCTCGGGTCTTGGCCAACAGACTCACCCCCCTGTCAGAAAGCATCCTTCCTGAGTCTCAGAGTGGATTTCGCCCAAGCAGAGGCACCACAGACATGATCTTCATTGCTCGACAACTGCAAGAAAAATGCCGGGAACAAAATCAACCATTATACATGGCCTTCATAGACCTCACCAAAGCCTTCGATTCTGTAAACCGTCAGGCCCTCTGGCTGGTTCTGGCAAAGATTGGCTGCCCAGAAAAATACATCCGGGTACTGAGACTGCTGCATGACAACATGTCAGCCACGGTACTCAGCGGCAGTGGAGACGAAACGGAACCCTTCAGGGTTGACACAGGTGTCAAGCAAGGATGCGTTATCGCTCCAACACTATTCTCCATCTTTGTTGCTGCTATCCTCCACCTCGCAAGCATCCATCTGCCCCAGGGAGTCAAAATCATGTACAGAACCGACGGCCAACTCCTTAACATCAATAGATTCATGGCTAAAGGTCTGACCACCACCATATCCATCATGGAGCTGCAGTATGCGGATGATAATGCCCTTGTAGCCCTCTCGGAAGAGGACCTACAGTGTATTCTCTCTGCCTTCGCAAAGGCATACAAACAGCTTGGCCTAGCCATCAATATAAAAAAGACACAAATCCTCCACCAACCACCACCAAGCAGCAGTGCACCTGTCCTCCCCCCAAACATCTCAATTGACAACATCCGACTGGAAAATGTGGATCACTTCCCATATCTCGGCAGCCTCCTGTCATCTAAAGCCATCATTGATGACGAAATTAACCATCGCCTCGGCTGTGCCAGTGGGGCCTTTTCAAGGCTAAGGAAGCGAGTCTTCGAGAATCGTGACCTCCAAGGAAAGACCAAAATCCTGGTCTACAAAGCTGTGGTGCTCCCCACCCTTCTGTATGGGTCAGAAGCCTGGACCACCTACAGCAGGCACTTAAAGGCACTCGAAACCTACCATCAGCGATGCCTCCGGAAAATCCTCAGGATCAACTGGGAGGACTGACGCACCAATACCAGCGTCCTGGAGGAGGCTGGCCTGCCCACCATCACTGCCACCATTGCCCAAAACCAGCTTAGATGCTTAGGTCATGTAGTCCGAATGCCTGACTCTCGCCTCCCAAAACAAGTCCTTTATTCCCAGCTTGCCGAAGGGAAACGGGCCCCGGGAGGTCAAAAGAAGAGGTTCAAGGACAACATAAAGGCAAACCTGAAGAAGTGTCACATAAACCTTAAATCCTGGGAAGACAAGGCAACAGACAGGACGACCTGGAGAAACCTTGTCCGTGAGGGTGCTGCACAATATAATGTCGACCTCCACCATGCTGCACAAGACAAGCGCAGACGCAGAAAGGAGAGAGCCTCCACCAAACAGGCCCAACCCAGACCCACCACCACCACATTCCCCTGTCCACACTGCACCAGAGTAATCGGGTCCAGGATCTACGAGTGACCGCCGATGATGATGATGGTGTGTGTATGTGTCTGTGTGTGTGTGTGTGTCTGTGTGTGTGTGTGTGTGTGTGTGTGTGTGTGTGTGTGTGTGTGTGTGTGTGTGTGTGTACATGTCTTTGTGGCTATGTGTGTGTGTGTGTGTATGTGTGTGTGTGTGTATGTATATGTTTGTGTGGCTGTGTATGTATGTGTATGTATACGTGTGTGACTGAGTGGCTATATATGTGTGAGTGTGTGTGTGTGTATGAGCGTGTATATGTATGTGTGGCTAAATGTAAGTGTTTGTGTGTATGCATATGTGTGGCCATGTGTGTGTGTGTGTGTGTGTGTGTGTGTGTGTGTGTGTGTGTGTGTGTGTGTGTGTGTGTGTGGTCACCACAGGCCACCAGCAACCCCACAGAGGGGAGAGGTAGGAAGGAGGCCCAAATCTTCCATGGCAGGACCCTTCCATACCGCATTCTCACCGACACAGACGCACATTCACGCACCGTTTCCCCCTCCCCGGGGGGGGTCCAGCACCGCCAGAAGGCACCCCAGGCTGCACGGCGAGCCCCGCCAGGCCCGGGCGTCGCCACCCACCTGTCCCAGGCCGGCGAGGGAGCGCGGGTGATGTGGGACCCCCTCCCGCCCCTGGTGTTGAGTGCATGTGATTAATGCCATAAAAACAGGGAGGGGGAGGACAAGGTATCAATTTGACACCGTCCCCCCCCCTCCCGAACTAAATGTCCTTGTCAAATGTATTCATTAAGTGTTGAATCTGCAGTGTCTACAGTGCTGTTAAAACCATGAGGCGGGGAGTGCCGGGCCACGCGGGATAATGCCCCCCACGACCCGGACCCGGGGGGGGGGGCGAAGCCAGGAGGCAGGACCAGCAGAGCCGGCCCTGAAAAGACGCCCACGCTCCCCCACCGGCCATCCAGTTGACGGGGGCCGGCCCTCCGAGCCGGGCCAGGGCCCCACCGTACCTCCACCGTCGCCCCCGGCGCCGCCGGAGCCCCCAGACGGAGGGGGAACCGGTCCAACATCCCCCCATTCATACTGACAACATAAGACATAGACACCTGGGAATGGTGCCACCCCGCCGCCGCGCCTGCCCGCGCACCCCCCGGCCAGGGGAGGCCGGAAGGGGCGCTGTTTTATCCACTGCTCTGCATAAAACTGCGTCAGCGTGACGTCAGCGCAGGTGACGAAATAAAGCAACAGAACCTTTATTAGGGCAACGCTGTTAGAAAGATCCAGAACTTTACTGAATCAGTCAAAGTGCAAGCACGCACCAGTCCGTGAAACGTATAGCTATTGTTTGACAAAGCTTATCCGACCAAAATATCAGAAAGTGACTCCATAACCGTTCTCTACCCACTAATAGTTCTCTACTCAGTTATACTGAGTGACTCAGTATAATTCTCTATAATAGAAAATACAAGCAAATTATTGTTTGACAAAGCTTATCCGACCAAAATATCAGAAAGTAAGAGATGTACAAGCCCGTGAAAGCAAATTATGCATCATCAGCAGCAGCCACCAGCGACTGCTTGGCAGCAGATGGCGCCGAAACCTCAGCATGTGGTTCGTAAACGCTGTACACCTGAAAAACCTGTTGCAGCTGCATCTGAACAACCTGATGCAGCTGCATCTGAGCAACCTGTTGCAGCTGCATCTGAACAACCTGTTGCAGCTGCATCTGAGCAACCTGTTGCAGGTGCATCTGAACAACCTGTTGCAGCTGCATCTGAACAACCTGTTGCAGCTGCACCTGAACAACCTGTTGCAGCTGCACCTGAACAACCTGTTGCAGCTGCATCTGAGCAACCTGTTGCAGCTGCACCTGAACAACCTGTTGCAGCTGCATCTGAACAACCTGTTGCAGCTGCACCTGAACAACCTGTTGCAGCTGCTGGACTTCCAGATGTTCAGTCTGCCAACGAGAAGAAGCAGCAGGTCGCGGAAGAAGACCAGAGCCGCCATCGCAGTCAAGACAGCGGGTTCCCGATGTCACAGTCCAAGTTTCAGACAATACTGGAAGACAAGGACAAACGCATCCAGGAACTGGAAAATTTTACCAGGAAAATGTCAGACGAGATCGTGTATCTGAGAGGAGAACAACACAAAGATTCTCTTGTACCGCGAAAGGGAGCAGAGAGAGTTCGCAGAGAGATTATGGACAGAGCAACGGCAGGAGATGAGCGACATGAGGGCGGTGATGGACAAGTTACAGGCTCAGCTGCAAAGTAAGAATAAGGAGTTGATGGAGGTGAAAAAACTCTGCAGAGAGCAAGCCGAGGAAAACTGGACCCAGAGAGTGGAGGAAACGGAGGCTGCTCTGATGCAGATGAAAGAGGAGAAAGAGGCTACTCTGCTGCAGATGAAGGAGGAGATGGGCAACCAGGAGCGCCAGTGGGAGCAGGAGAAGTCTCTCCTCCTGGAGGAGATCTCCAACATGAAGGAGGAGATGAGCAACCAGGAGCGCCAGTGGGAGGAGGAGAAGTCCCTCCTCCTGGCCGCGCAGGTGGACACCAGCTTTCAGCTGAAGGAGCAGGTGCAGGAGGCGCAGGAGGTGCTGCACAACGAGATGCAGCTGTGGAGCAGAGAGAAGTCCTGCCTCCTGCAGGAGATCTCTGACATGAAGGAGGCTCTGCAGAAAACGGAGCAGGAGAAGGAGGCTTCCATCGAGGCCCTGATGGGCCAGATTCACAGTTTGGAAGTGCAGTTGGAGAACACAAAGAGAGAAAAACAGAAGAATAAAGGACCCATCAGGAGATTCTTCCAGAAGTTTAAGAAGAGTGCAGAGACCCCTCCCCAGTCCAACTCTTCTTCTGAAACTCCTGAAGCCTAGTTGTCTCCAGCAGTGACTGCAAGTGTCACCATATGTACATAGTGCACACAGCCATGACGTCAGCCGTGACGTCACGCCCAGAAAGAGACTTTTCTTTGACTTTTCTGGCCGTTAGAAAACATTTTTTACGGATATAAAGTCCATGACTTAAAAATATAGAATACAAAGATTAGTAATTGCCGGTGATTACAGATGGAGGTTCCTGTGAACAGTTTTAGAGGCTTCTCTTTTACTATTGCGGTCTATGGGAAAAAAGCTTTTTGGGCCCCATGGGATTTTTTGTTGCAGCACCGCGGCTGAACACTGGGAAAAATCGGCGTGCCTTCTGAGTGCGAGACCGGGGGCCTGACTCCGCCAGCTGGAGCTTCCGCTATTTTTTCGTAGCGGTGTATCGTGTCATTCAGGCAGCCAATCAGCACAGAGCCTCATTATCATAGCCCCGCCCACTCAGAATCCCGCATAGATAATGAGGTTAAATAATTGGAAGATAAAAACATGGCTCAGAGGCTGAATTTCTAATTTATTTAGCAAAAACAATCAAAAGCTTGTTTTTAAGACATTCAAGGCCTGTTTAAAATAGGTATTAGATGCCATCGTAGGTCCCCTTTAAAGCACTTTTTGAGTATATACTGTTTAGGATCAATAGGATGGCACCGTAAGTTTATTTTGAAAGTGCTGCTTATTTCCTGGATAATCCATATTTGTGTAGAACTATTATGAAGGTCTTGGGCGGAAGTGTGTTGATGGTGGCCGTCAGTAACTGACGTGAGTGTTGGTGCTGAGGAGAGAGCTGAGGAGAGAGCATCCTCCCCGCAGAGTTGTTCCCACACGGCCCTGGGGGCCGGTACATGGACGTTATTCACCGTCCTGGGAGTTAATGTCAGTCCCGCCGGGAGAGCGCTGAGCTCCGCCATGGTGGATCCCACCGACACCGTCGTGGCTCCGCCGCCCCGCAGCAGGCACGGACCGGGCTCCGGCTGCGGAAACAACGGCAGGAAAACGTCGAAAAGGTCGCGGACAAAAAGAGGCAAGCGAGGCAGAAAGAGACGGAATAAGAAGAGCAGGAACAACAGGAGCCCGCCGTTCCTGCCGCCCGAGGTAGCTGCTGATCCCGGGATTAGAGACACCTAGCCGGCTAGCTGCACCACAGACGAGGAGACAGAGACACACAGAGAAACATAGAGAAACATAGAAAACAGAGAAACATAGAAACACAGACAAAACATAGAGAAATATAGCGAAACAGAGAAACACAGAGACACAGAGACATGCATAGAAACACAGATACACATAGAAATAAATATAAATACAGAGAAACAGAAACACATAGAAATACATCAAACACGGCAAGAAAACACTCACTGAGCTTAATTTACACACAAGAGTATCCTCACGTCAACATAAACCCTTCATAGACACACACACACACACACACACACATATATATACATATATATATATATATATATATATATATATATATATATATATATATATATATATATATATATATATATATACATATATATATATATATATGACTGTCTCAGAAAATTAGAATATTGTGATAAAGTTCTTTATTTTCTGTAATGCAATTGAAAAAACAAAAATATCATACATTCTGGATTCATTACAAATCAACTGAAATATTGCAAGCCTTTTATTATTTTAATATTGTTGATTATGGCTTACAGTTTAAGATTAAGATTCCCAGAATATTCTAATTTTTTGAGATAGGATATTTGAGTTTTCTTAAGCTGTAAGTATTACAATAATAAAAGGCTTGCAATATTTCAGTTGATTTGTAATGAATCCAGAATGTATGACATTTTTGTTTTTGTAATTGCATTACAGAAAATCACAATATTCTAATTTTCTGAGATAGTCCTCTATATATATATATATATATATATATATATATATATATATATATATATATATATATATATATATATATATATATATTAGTGTGTGTGTGTGTGTGTTTTGTTAATTATTCCAATTATAAATTACAATCCGTAGCTTCCAGCTTTGTTAAATAGCTGTCAGCAACAGCATGTTAAGTATTATTTACAGTATTATTTTAAAACTCTGTAGTCAAGTTAATGTTGTCAGTTATATTTGGTCATTAACCTCCTTATAACATAATAATACACTGCAAAACATGAGAATAGGAAGTCATCATGTTAAGTATTTCCAGTGATGACAGGTACAAATGACTGAAGAACTGCAAACTGCAGATAAATAATTAAAAAATGTAAGGTAATAAAAATACATTTCATCCATCACTCATTATTAGAAACAAAATAAATGGATGTGCAAGTTATTATGACAACAGAATGGGAGTGAATTAATAAATAAAATAACTACAATTCAGTTAGGGTCTAGACTTAAAATAATATAGATAAAAAACTCATGAACCAATAAGTAAAATATGCTATAATATATAAATAGAATAATACATAAATAACTAAGATTTAAACCAGATGAAATTGGTAGATTTTGAGTCAACTTAAAATCATCTTTCTTTTTTAATTGTGACATATTTGTATGTGAAATACGCTCTTGTTGTCCTCAGGACTGTGTAAACTAACGTCTAGTTTTTCCAAACAAAGCTGGAAGCAGACTGGGTCACTTTAGGAGGGGGAACAAAACGCCATGTTTTTCATATCCATTGGCAAAGTTGTGTGTGATATTGTTAGTTTGGTGTATTTGCCCTCAGTGTGCCGCTAACACACCTCATCTGTCTGCTGTTTGTGTCTGTTTTCAGGCGGAAGAAGGAAACATTGAATATAAGGTAACTGACTCTCTATTCCTGCTCTAACTTGGTGTAGTTTGAGTTTTCCACCCTTCAGTTTAAACTGCAGAGCGCACTGACGGAGACGGTAAGAACCAACCTGTTGCAAAACCAACTGAAGTGTCTGGGGTGAAACAGTTAAAAATGTGTGCATTGATCAGTCAAAATGTTTAGTCTTCTTCCCCATTTCTTTTAGCATTTACATTGTAATGCCTCTATAAGATTAATAATAAGATAATTGTCATGGTCTGTGGATTTCTGTATTGTTGTTAATTACTGGTTTTGGTAGATTAGAATTGATTTGATTGTGGTTTCTGCTTCTTTGAGGTTCCTGTTTTGAGTTTAGTTATTATTTGAATATTTTCATCTTCTTATTTCATTGCTCTATATTCTAATCACTTTTATGTAGTGTGTGTGTGTGTGCGTGCACGCATGTTGTTCATTTGCTTTTTGTACACTGTTTTCTTTTCATTTCCTGTCTTTTAGCACCTTGAGTTTTGTTTGTAAGTTATTGAAGTGGATATTTGTTTTACAATATAAAGGCATTGATTAGCCTTTTTATTTTGGGCCCTCTTAAAGTCTGACTTGTTAGTTGTTGTTACTTAAAGCACATATAGAGGGTTAATATAAACTATAAAATCTCAAAATGCACTTGAATGGAAGTACATATTACAAGGCATTAAGTGATATAATATTTACTGTTTTCTGATATTTAATTTGAGACAAAGCAGACTAACTGAAGAAAAGTAATACTTTCATGAATCTGACATTAAAATAACCAGAAGCTTCTATTTCTATTTAACGGTCAAGCAGTTTTAAAGAGGATTTTTGTACAGATTGAGAGTTGATGTGTCTGAACCTCCGCTGGTGTGTAATGAACTGTTCTGTGGATAACGAGATGCTTGTGTTTCTGATGCTGCAGTTGAAGCTGGTCAACCCTACTCAGTATCGCTTTGAGCATCTGGCCACGCAGCTGAAGTGGCGTCTGCAGGAGGGCCGTGGCGAGGCCGTCTACCAGATCGGAGTGGAAGACAACGGCCTGCTGGTCGGCCTGACAGAGGCCGACATGAAGGCCTCGCTCAAGACATTAAAGAGGATGGCGGAGAAGTAGGTTGCATCATGTAGCACTTTCATCCGTCTAATGAGCTTTGAAAGGCTTCTACATTCACAAAGGGATGTTCATTCACTGACTGCGTTTACATGCATCAATAACCCTTTTAAAACCCGAATATTAGCAATAACCTGGTTTTGCACGGCCATGTAAACACCAATAACCCTTTTGAATAACCCGAATTTGCTCATATTCGGGTTTTTAAAAACCCAAATATGACCCCTGGGTTACTTCATACCCGAATATTGGGGTCATGTAAACGCCAAACGGAATATCCCCATCAAACGGAACAGGAATTTGCGCATGCTCTGTTCGCAAGGAATCTTGGTCTTTTGAGTCCAGGACGTACTTATAAACACGGAGAAACACAAGACCACGCCACACTTTTGGAGTGAGGAGGAGACTAATCACTTCATAAATGTAATGAAGGATATGAACATTTCTGCATTTGTAGACGGTAGAAAGTACCGGGATAGCCAGATTTACAAGAAGGTGAGAGAAAAGTTGCGCGAAGCAGCATTTGTTTTGAATTTTGATACAGGAAGAAGAAGCGGAAATGACGGTAATTGCGTCATGACTTTCTCCGCGCGTCGCTGGTTTGATCCAGATATCCTGAATGATTAATTACCATGTAAACGGAATATTCCCAATGTCTCAGTAACCGGAATATTAGCAATAACCCGAATTTTGACTGCATGTAAGCGTAGTCACCATCTTTAGTTGTTTGATTCTGTTGAAGGTCTTTTTTAAGTACGATATGGAATTGAAGGAGCAGAGAGTAAAGTTACTAGAGATAATGACACGACTTAAACATCTTATTATTATGTTTTAACAAACTAGCACAATTCAACAATCTGTAAAGAGTGTATTATTTACCCGTCTGACAACTGAAGCAACAGAATGAAAACAAATGTACGCCACTTGAATTCATAGATGATTGACTTTGCAGGGGGAATCTGCTGGAGTGGGTACTTGGTATACTTAGTGGAGTTGCACCTGAGGGACACTTACATCACTGAGATTTCGCCTCATGTCCATCTTTTATGCCGTCGGTGAATATAGCAGTTCCACGTACCCTCCTCTATTAATCTGAGTCACAAAAAATAACAGAAACGATATTAAAAAGGAATTAGATATAAAGCTGGAGAAAAGCACACTCCCAAAGTCACTAAAGGTTGTGATGAAAGACGGCTATCAGATCCCACATTGACTTGCAGGTTCCGGCTATGGCTTGCAAACCTTGCTCCTTCTGCACCAGGAGTCTGTGAATCTTTTAATTGTGTTATCCGCTGCAAAAGGAGAAATATACAAACCCAACTCCAAGTGGGTTTGGAGGTGGGTTAGAAGATTAGAAGACTGGGTTGGGGTGGTTTTTAAACAGTTTAATAATTTTTTCTTCACTGCTGACGAAGTAGAAACCTTGGCTCCTCTAAGACTCAGTCTCTCATGAACACAGCTTTACACCAAATCCAGAACATCCAGCAGCCTTCTTGGTGGACGTAATGAACTGTAGTTGACACAGTTATCGAGCGTACGCTTGATCTGTCATTGCCTTTGAATACAAGTGCACCTTTACAGGTGACAAGAAGGACTAATGAAAGACATTAAATCATTAGATCTGATCATTTGTCTACATCTATTAGGCGACTTTCTAGTCATGTGTTGACATTTAACTATAAACTTTTGCTGAAAGATGAAAAAATCATTTAGGCAACAATTCTTTTTTCTTTTTCTTTTTAAATGTGCAGGATATATTTGACAACAGATTTTACATTTAAAGTGTTAAAAGATTTACAATACCTGCATTGTTGAATCATCTTATTGGGCCTGGTTATTCCTCAGGGTTGGGGCCGACATCACTCTCCTCCGAGAGCGGGAAGTGGACTACGACCTGGACAGAAACACCCGGAAAATCGCAGAGGTCCTCGTTCGAAAAGTCCCCGACGATCAGCAGGTGAGTCGTTCCTGCGTGTGCAGCTGCATGTCCTAATGAAGATGCTGTTAAACCAGTAGCTCCTGCTTCTGCTCTGCTGGTCGGCACTTTCTCAGACTTTTATAGATATTATATTTAGAACTGCTGTCTGATCTGTTCAAACAAATACACAAAGAAAGATCAGTCTGATGGGACACAACTATGCAGGTCTGAAATATTAAAGGCCTTCAACAGCACCACAAGAGGATGCACCTTAACCCCACCCAGCAGAGGTCGTTGGGGAGGAGCTGAGCTTCTTTTAACAGTCCTAAACTGATAGAATTACCGTCTTTCTCGTCCATTCTCCTTTTGTGGACTGCTAACAGTTCCTGGACCTGCGGGTGGCGGTGCTGGGAAATGTAGACTCGGGAAAGTCCACCCTGCTGGGTGTCCTGACGCAGGGGGAGCTGGACAACGGTCGAGGCCGAGCGCGGCTCAATCTGTTCAGACATCTGCATGAGATCCAGACCGGACGCACCTCCAGCATCAGCTTCGAGATCCTGGGCTTCAACAGCAAAGGAGAGGTACTCTGTACTTCAGATAGTTTACAGTGAGAATAATAGATCGCTCTTTCCAGGTGTCTTCAAATCTTTCATGCATTGATCTTTATATATTGTCAGGAATAAACAGTAGGAAATGTGAAAGACACATGGCTGAGCATCCTCCTGTAATTCTCTGTATATGACCTAATTTTTTCCACATACACACATACATTTTGAAAGTGCCAGACTGCCGTTCATGCCGTATATACAGGACTGTCTCAGAAAATGAGAATATTGTGATAAAGTTCTTTATTTTCTGTAATGCAATTAAAAAAACTAAAATTTCATACATTCTGGATTCATTACAAATCAACTGAAATATTGCAAGCCTTTTATTATTTTAATATTGCTGTAAGCCATGATCAGCAATATTAAAATAATAAAAGGCTTGCAATATTTCAGTTGATTTGTAATGAATCCAGAATGTATGACATTTTTGTTTTTGTAATTGCATTAAAGAAAATCACAATATTCGAATTTTCTGAGACAGTCCTGTAAAGCATGGTCGGATGGTGTGTCAGACCTGCTCTCCATGTATTTGTGTCCAGAGCTAAATATCCTCATCAGACATGACTGGTTACTATGTAGAAATCATTTTCATTGACTTTAATGCCAAAATATTTGAATAGGAAAATGATAAAGTCTAACAAGCAATGCTTTTAGGTTTAATCATCTGCTGCTGAGGAAAACTCCACTCAGTTCAGACACTGTCCTTGTGCCGTGGCGCTGTGCAGGTGGTGAACTACAGCGAGTCTCGGACAGCTGAGGAGATCTGCGAGAGCTCGTCCAAGATGATCACTTTCATCGACCTGGCAGGACACCACAAGTACCTGAAGACCACCATCTTCGGCCTCACCAGCTACTGCCCCGACTTTGCCATGTTGGTGGTGAGCGCCAACACCGGCATCGGTGAGCTGCAGCCACACACTAAACCCGGAGCCAGCTGCCAGAACAATGTGTGCAGCTGTGTGAAAAGAGACTGGACCCCTAACTGTGGTTGTGATTACTGTGCTGACTGAGCTGGCTTTGGTAGAGGTGGGTCCATTTAAGCGCACAAAAAAACATCATGATAACAAATCATGGTAACCGTGAATCATTCTGAATATGAGAAGCATTAATCTGGATATCTTCACTCAGAAAACTCTGTTTCTTGACTTCTTGAATGCAAAAAATAGAATATTTTGGTTCTCTTCCTGTTTGACATATTTATTTTTCTTGTAAGTTCTGATTTTGATTCGGAAAAATTATTATTCTACTGTGAGGAAAAATAAAAGGAAGGCTCCAAAGGCGCCACTAGAGGGCAGAGCTCAACCATTCTTTTGTTTGCTTGTTGTTTACAGCTTTGTTTGCAGGGGCGAAGTGGCAGCACTATTTCTTTTGCCACTCCAATGCTTTTCAAAATTCATGATTCTTACGTAGTAAAAGCAAAAGTAATCCTATTAAAGCTCCATTTAATCAAATCATTTAGTTCCATTGATAATATATGGGATGCAGTAAAATTAACACACACACACACACACACACACACAGAAAAAAGCCATGGTTGCTCTCTATCGGTCAGTGTTGAGTGTCAGTTTCTTTACATTACAAGTAAACTAATATAAGGGTCGGTCACAGACAAAGTGAACAAGTGCAGTTCCTTTAAGTGACCCAAGCTGCACTGGTGCCTGTGGGAGTAACTAGCTCATCCTGGTCCTCCTCTTCTCCATCCAGCCGGTACCACTCGGGAGCACTTAGGCCTGGCCATGGCACTGAAAGTCCCCATTTTCATCGTGGTCAGTAAAGTGGACCTGTGTTCCTGCGGCACGGTGGAGCGGACGGTCCGGCAGCTGGAGAGGATCCTGAAGCAGCCGGGCTGCAACAAAGTGCCCATGGTGGTGTCAAACCCTGATGACGCTGTGACTGCAGCGCAGCAGTTCAGCCAGTCAACATGGTCAGTACCAACAACTCTGAAAGTTACGGAAATACAGCAGTTTGTTTAGGCCAGGGGTCGGCAACCCGCAGCTCTAGAGCCGCAAGCGACTCTTTAGCGCCGCCCTAGTGGCTCCTGGAGCTTTTTCAAAAATGTTTGACCTTTTTTTTTTTTTTTTTTTTTCTCTTTTTTTTTCCTTTTTTTTCTCTTTTTTTTCCTTTTTTTCTCTTTTTTTCTTCTTTTTTTCTTTTTTCTTTTTTTTCTTTTTTTCTTCCTTTTTCTTTCCCTTTTTAATCTCGATATTTTGACTTTTTTCTCGACATTTCGACTTTTTTCTCAACATTAAACATTTCGACTTTTTTCTCAACATTTCGACTTTTTCCTCGAGATGGTACTTCAACATTAATCTCGACATTTCGACTTTTTTCTCTAAATTTGGACTTTTCTCAACATTTCGACATTTTTCTCGACATTTTGCCTTTTTTCTTCCTTTTTCCTTCCCTTTTTAATCTCGATATTTCAACCTTTTTCTCAAGATGGTACTTCAACATTAATCTCGACATTTCCACTTTTTTCTCAACATTTTGACTTTTTTCTCGAAATTTTGACTTTTTTCTCAACATTTCAACTTTTTTCTCGACATTTCAACTTTTTTCTCGACATTTCGCCATTTGCTTTCATTCTAAGACTTATACAAGACTTACATTTTTTGCGGCTCCAGACTGTGTTTTTGGTCCAATATGGCTCTTTCAACATGTTGGGTTGCCGACCCCTGGTTTAGGCAATGGTACCCTACTTACAGCACACATGAGACTGCTCTGTGTCTCACGAGTTGTCAGCAGCTCGTTTTCTTGAAAGCAGATTTGCAGCACAAGAGGACATTTTCCTGTGTAATGAAGACTTAAATCTGGACCTTTTTAGACCAGCTAACGTGCAGCATTAACAGATTCTCAGTTGCCAAAGCAGTATAACTGTTTCATAACTCTTATTATGATAAAGTTATTTCTTTTTTCTGTTTTTGTGTGTGCACAGCATCACGCCCATATTTACTCTGTCCAGTGTGTCTGGACGGAGTCTCGACCTGCTAAAGATCTTCCTGAACATTGTCCCTCCGCTGAGCAACAGCAAGGAGCAAGAAGAGCTGATGCAGCAGCTCACTGAATTCCAGGTACCAAACACACCGTCGACTTTCCATCACTGAGGCCGGTTTCATCTGACTGACTCAAAACATCAACTTGAAGTCAACAAACCCTGAGTCTTCAGTTTCAGAACAGGTGTTGAGTCGGTTGCCTCAACTCCCAGTCTGTTGACAGCGACTGAAAAGCTATGATCAACGGCGCTCCCATACGCAATGCATAGTGGGCGACTGTATCACCGACTGTTTATGATGTCGCGTGAACAATAAATGAATGTAGATGCTCTCAAGGCTCACTGTCATGTTGGTTCAATCCTTGGAGTGGAAATACAAAAAAAGACCTGGAAATGGTTGAAGATGCGGTCGGTTATAAAACATACATCAGACAGATGACTCTTAATGGAACAGGCTTGGTTGTATTCACTTAAAAACATTTAGGAGGAATGGAAAAATCAAAAGTTAAGATCGTTAAAGCAGCTATGAGTGCAGTCAGTACATCCAGTCACACCGATGAATCACGAAGGGAAATATTTTAACTCACACAAATACTCATTATACTCAGGGCTGCACATAAGTGGGCAGCCAGAGCGCATGCGCCGTCAAAATCCACAGTGCGCTGTCAATCTTGTGCTGCGAAGCGCTTTTGCGTACCAACAGCTGGGGCTCATATTATTGGTTGTGGCCAGACCTAATATTAAATACTAATATTAAAATATCTATTGAGAGAGCTTTTCCCCAGAACTGCCACTCAAAGTTGGTACTGGCCAATCACAGCGCGTCCTTACTCCCCCTCCATGATCGTGGCGGCGGTGGGTTGGGCAGGAAGAGAGGTAAGGATCAGCTTTACTGAACAAACCCCGACACGTCTCCTCAAAATGTCCAAGAAGCAAGCGCCATTAAGTAATTATTTTGGCGTTCCACCACCACCAACTACAAAGAGACGCAAAACTGAACCACTACCCGAATCGAACAGAAAACGTGTGTTCGCCGAGAAGTGGCTGCAAGATGTTACGCAGCGACGCGTACCGTACATTCGCGTTCCCGCGTATCCTACCCCGTAAGCTCTGCGTTGGTGCAACGCGGAACCATAAATCAGCCAGTGTCCGTCACTGCGTGCAGCAGTTACCTGCACCAGCAAGACGCTGCTCTCTGATTATGGCTCACAGTTTATGAAAACCCCAAATAAAAAATAAATTAGAGAATATTTTATGAAATCAATAAAGAATTCCATCATCAAAATTATAACAAATACTTGCTTTGCATGTAAGACTAGGTAATATATAAGTTTCACCTTTTAAGTTGAATTATTTAAATAGATTAACTTTTACACCATATTCTAGTTTAATTATTGAAATAAATTAACTTTTACACCATATTCTAGTTGAATTATTGAAATAAGTTAACTTTTACACCATATTCTTCACCTGAAGCAATATTCTACACCTTGGCTGATGTGGACATACAGAGCATAGGCGGCTATTTCAGCTGCTATATGGTTGGCTGTCTGTACAGTCATGCAAGTTCAATGCTATTAAGTTATTTCATATAAAATAAACACATTTTTATGCAGTTTAGAAGTTTTGGGGCTTTTTTTTGGCTCTTGCGCTGCTGAAATTGGGGCGACCTTTATTTCAATTTCTGAAAGGTGGCAACCCTAGGTGCAAAATATGCCATGAGCATCCCAATCTGGCCGATAAAAACTGTAACTTACTTATATTGACTTTACAGACTAACACGCACCATAATTTGTTAATTCATCTTTATAAGTGAATAAATATAATTTTGCCTATAACTTATTCCTGCATCCCTCTTTTATCGATCCGGCGAGACGGGTCACCGTGTTTTTGGAGCCCCAAGTCACATATCCAGGGGCTCCTCTGAGCACCAGACCAAAATAATTATGTGCAGCCCTGATTATACTCATTATTTAAACCAATTAATGATTTTGTGGCATGGAGCCATGAAGACATGTAGGCTGACTGAGACCAAAAGAAAATAAAGACCCAACACTCTTAAACCATCAGGGTATCAAGAGCACCAGTTATGGCCACTTATCTATTCAGATCCCAAATATACTTTCCTGAGCCGAATGCGGCAAGTCGTCATTCAGATGTCTCTAAATGCACATTATATGATCGATCGTCTGATGAATTTGAATGCGGTTCAGCTTCATGAAGTGGAAGGAGATGTAACTCAGGCTATTTTGGAGTCAGTTACCATGGTAACAGACTTCAAGTACGAGTTACCCTGCTCTCCTAAACCGGCTCTTTCTCGGGGTTAAGTAACCTCGCTTTGTGAAACGGAAAACTCCAGGTTTCCCTGACCTCAGGTTCAACTTACTCCCAGTTTCTGCATAACTGCTTTCACTAGCTTTGTGAAACGGATCCCAGGAGACTTTTCACAACGAGCTCTACTCTACTCATACGGCTGCATAGCGCTGTTTCATGCACAGTGTTTCATGCACAGTGTGAAGGCTGGTTTGGGCGCCGTGACTGTCACATTACACAAAACAGGAACAGAGAATCATCTCAGTAAAAGGAGCAGTATGTACATGTCTGTGTGTGTGTGCGTGTCTGCAGGTGGATGAGATCTACTCAGTTCCGGATGTTGGGACTGTGGTGGGAGGAACTCTTTACAGGTGAGAACACTTTGTTTACACTGGAGAGACTGAACAAATGAATACTTCTAGTGGCCCAGAAAGTCGTAAAAACCTTTAGGTTAGCCCTGTCGATCCATACGAGGCGGATGGCATCAGTCACTGGGGTTTCATGTTGTATTTTCACATTTCTGTCTGAGTTAAATCAAACAGAAATATTATTTGTGGTTCAATTCAATTTTTTCAATTTTATTTATATAGGATCTATTACAACAGAAGTTGTCTCTAGGATCTTTCCAGAGACCCAGAACATAACCCCCGAGCAATTATTACAAAAACATAACATAAACAATGGCAGGTAAAAAACTCCCCTAGTGGGAGAAAAACCTTAAGACAAACAGTGGCAAGGAAAAACTCCCCTTTAGGTGGGAAGAAACCTGGACCAGGACCTGGACCATAAGGGGGGACCCTCCTGCTGGAGACCAGCTGGACAGAGCAGGAAAAGAGAGATCAGATAGAGAGAATAAAGAACAGAAAGGAGAAACACAGACACAATAGCTAACTGGTGCAGTACAGGGATGACTATATAAACAGATGTAGACAGTAGACACTGAGGTGGTCAGAGGGGGGGAGGGGCAGGCCAGGAATATAGCAGCATATCTACCGCGAAGCTATGTTTGAGACTAACTATTATAGTCTTGTTCTATAGCTGCAGCTTTGACTACTGACTCTAACACACTAGAGTTTACACTAACTAGAGGTTTACTAACACTAACTAGAGGTTTACTGACACTAACTAGAGGTTTACTAAACTCTAACTAGAGGTTTACTAACACTAACTAGAGCTTTACTAAACACTAACTAGAGGTTTACTAAACACTAACTAGAGGTTTACTAAACACTAACTAGAGGTTTACTAACACTAACTAGAGGTTTACTAAACACTAACTAGAGCTTTACTAAACACTAACTAGAGGTTTACTAACACTAACTAGAGCTTTACTAAACACTAACTAGAGGTTTACTAACACTAACTAGAGCTTTACTAAACACTAACTAGAGGTTTATGAACACTAACTAGAGCTTTACTAACACTAACTAGAGATTTACTAACACTAACTAGAGGTTTACTAAACACTAACTATAGGCTTTACTAAACAGAAATGTTTTAAGTTTAGTTTTAAAGGTGGAGGTGGTGTCAGCCTCCTTAACCCAGATTGGAAGTTGGTTCCATAGTAACGGTTCCTGGTACCAGAAGGCCGTCCTCCAAATCTACATTTGGATCTTTTAGGATCTACGAGTAAACCTGCACTCTGAGAACGGAGAGCTCTGCCAGGAACATAAGGCACTATCAGGTCTTGCAAATATTGCGGAGCTAAGCCGTTTTGGGCTTTATACGCAAGTAATAACATTTTGAATTAGATTCTGAATTTTACGCGTAGCCAATGGAGCGATGCTAACACTGGAGAGACGTGGTCTCTCCTGCTGATTCCTGTCAGCACTCGCGCTGCTGCATTCTGGATCAGCTGGAGGATATTCAGAGTATTACGTGGACATCCTGCTAATACACATTACAGTAATCTAGTCTAGAAGATACAAACGGATGAACTAGTTTTTCTGCGTCACTCTGCGAGAGGATTTTCCTAATCTTTGCGATATTACGGACATGGAAAAACTCTATTTTACAAACCTGATTAATATACGGTTTAAACGACAAATCCTGGTCGAAAACAACACCAAGTCTTCTCACAGTTGCACTGGAAGCCATCACAACACCATCTAATCCCTTCCTAAGATGCTTTGGACCAAAAATGATAACCTCTGTTTTATCTGAATTTAGAAGTACAAACTGAACAAGATTGGCCCTAGCACTGAACCCTGCGGAACACCATAACAGACCCTTGACTGTTCTGAGGAAACCTCATGTACATGAACAAACTGGAACCTGTCAGATAGATATGATTTAAACCAACGTAGAGCTGTCCCTTTAATCCCAACAACATGCTCTAACCTGTGCAGTAAAATGCTGATCTACAGTGTCAAAAGCAGCACTGAGGTCCAGTAGAACCAGTAGTGGTAAATATGTTTTAAGGGTAGTTTGATAGTTGGATCACACCTTCAGAAGGGGAGCGATCCAACTTCCACTCCATGTGGCATTTCAACCAGATAAACCATCAACCTCTGGTTTCCTTGGAAACTCGGGGCAAGTCTCAACCACTTCCAATGGTCTGTCACCGTGGAGATGCTTAACTACGCAGAACTCAACCCCACCACAAACGCTCCAGTTTTAACCCGTGTAATGGAAAGAATGAGGGTTTGGTTGGAAAGACGACTCTTAAAACACACTTAAAACACCCAGCTGAAGTCAGTCAGCAGATCTTTGAGGCCCACAGAAGATCAGAAACCACTCCATCCCATGTTTGGGGTTTTGCAGGTTTTTTCTCTTTCTTTCTTTCTTTCTTTCTTTCTTTCTTTCTTTCTTTCTTTCTTTCTTTCTTTCTTTCTTTCTTTCTTTCTTTCTTTCTTTCTTTCTTTCTTTCTTTCTTTCTTTCTTTCTTTCTTTCTTTCTTTCTTTCTTTCTTTTTTTTTGTAGCAGCATTACACCCGGCCTCCTCCGTGTTCCCTCAAGCTTGCCAAGCTTGTTGAATTTACTTCCTCAGCCTGATGTCCTCAAAGTTCCACCTAGGGTTCAGATGTGGCACTGCAACAAGCTCTGTAGCAGCGGGATCCCCGGCAGCATGTCTTCCTAGTCCATGAGCCAAGAGCCCAAAATTGACCAATTGCAATCAAACAGGTGGGCAATTTTTAATATGTTTTTTTGAGTTGCTACACATCCCTAGTTGACAGTTTGGCATGATAGCCCTTGCAGACTGGTAGCTTATTGGTGGTTATCATGCATTTAATATATGGACCCCTATAGTGAAAATACGAGAGCGGCGTATGGTGCTTGTTTGGTATTATGGGACTTGTTGACTACTTGTTGACTACTCAGACTGCCTAAATCAATCTAATATGTTCCTCAGATATTGGAGAACTGAAATAATGGTATTTTAGGTTTCCCAGATGAAATCTGAGGCTGTTCCAGCCTTCTTTTCAGAAAAACTTCATAGGCGGAAATCAAAATTTTAGTTTTCTGTTGTGTTCCTTTCCATAGCAGAGTAATTGAATAATATAAACATTAATTTGTGGACCATATTTGACACCCACCAGGCCCCACCTTTCAGCAGGTACCAGATTTATGCCTGTAGCCCTTATACTTTTTGAGATATACTCATTTTTGTGTATGCATGTTGTTTTAGGCAGAATCTCGCCTGGATTTCAGCTGAATAGGGTAAAAAATATATAATACAGATATCACTATGAAACCTTCCCAGTTTATTACCAACCTCAAAACAAAGAAAAAATGGATTGCACATTTTCTGAGATTTTATGTTTATGTAGGCTATGCAAATGATACTTTATCCATTTCACTATAGGGAATGTGTGAAGTTTCCGCAGTGTTCAGAGCATACCACACTTATTTGCACAATGGCTGAAATGGAGGTTCAGTGTTGAGTAATTTTGGAAGAAGATCCTAACAATAGATCCATATTGCTTATAAGTATGCTTCCAGTATGCTCACGCACACAGCGAGATTCACTTGCTGTCAATCAACTGTGCTGTCAACATGCTGTCATTCGATCAGGTGAGAAAGATTAATTTCATATTTTTTCCATATTGAATGATTTACCCTACTTCAAAGGATAGCCCAGTGTTGATACAAGTATATTAAAAAGAATCCTCATCTGAATATAACCCTGTGCAGCATTCATGATCATATGGGTTAGCTAGCTGAGATGTCGACTGTCAATGAAGTCCTGACCCAAACACTAAACATCATGGAGAGCCTTGGATTGGAGGAGATTGTTTGTGTCTTTGACCAAGCACTCTACGCCAAGGCAGCAGAAATCACTTGGAAGCAAGAGAAGTTCCAGAACATTATACTGAGAATGGGAGCTTTCCATACCATCTGCAACCTGTTATCAATCCTGGGGAAGAGGTTTCAGGATGCTGGCCTGCGTGACTTGTGTGTGGAGTCCGGAGTGATTGCAGAAGGATCTATCACTGCAGTGATGGAAGGGCGCAAGTACAACCGTGCTGTCAGACTTCACAAGGTCATGTATGAGGCGATCATGAGGCTAGCCTGGAAGGGATTCCTCCCATGGATCCAAGACAACCACAGAGCAGAGATTCAATGTCTGGAAGAAGCCCTTGGAAGCATCTCCACTTTTCATGATGAAGTGTCACAGGCATCCTTCACAGAGCTCATGGATGATCCATCCTGCAATCACATCCTACAGTTGTTCCAAGAGTATCTTGATTCCCTCAGGAATGGTGAACCATTGGCAGCTTTCTGGATGTCTTACCTCGACATAGTTGAGATCTTGCTAGGCTTGCTCCGTGCTTCAAGAGAAGGGGATTGGATGCTGCACCTAGCCTCAATCCGCACTATGATCCCATGGTGCTTTGCTTATGCCAGGCTGAATTATTCACGTTTCCTCCCATATTACTACTCCACAATGACACGTCTGCCCATTGATCATCCAGAGGTGCACCACCAGTTCATGCAGGGTGGCTTCAGTGTCCAACTTGGTAGGCAGAATCCTTTCGGCCGGATCCCTGTTGATCAAACCATCGAGGAAACGGTCAATAAGGATACCCAGACAGCAGGTGGCGCAAAGGGCTTCAGCCTGAAACGAGCTGCCGTGGAGAGGTACTACCTAACATCCGAGTACCGCAGCATGTTCCTCAAGCAGCTCCGAGCTATGGTGGGAAATGGCCAGTCTCATATCAGCCACCCAGACCTACAGAGGCCCAGAATCCACAGAGATGAAGCCGGCATTGTCTGAAGTCTGATCTACTGCCGGCATTGCCGGCAGTAGATCAGACTTGTTCCCGGTGCATGTTGGACTCCGGCAGGGCTGCCCTTTGTCACCGGTCCTGTTCATAATTTTTATGGACAGGATTTCTAGGCGTAGCCAGGGGCCGGAGGGGATCCGGTTTGGGGACCTCAGGATTTCATCTCTGCTTTTTGCAGATGACATTGTCCTGTTGGCTTCAACAGACCGGGACCTTGCGACGCGGCTTCAACAGACCGGGACGTTGCGACGCGGCAGGGATGAGAATCAGCACCTCCAAATCCGAGGCCATGGTTCTCCACCGGGAAAGGGTGGCGTGCCTTCTCCGGGTGGGTGGAGAAGTCCTGCCTCAGGTGGAGGAGTTCAAGTATCTCGGGGTCTTGTTACCGAGTGAGGGAACAATGGAGCGGGAGATTGACAGACGGATCGGTGCAGCGTCCGCAGTTATGCGGTCGATGTACCGGATCGTCGTGGTGAAGAAGGAGCTGAGTCGAAAGGCGAAGCTCTCGATTTACCGGTCAATCTACGCACCTACCCTCACCTATGGTCATGAACTTTGGGTAGTGACCGAAAGGACAAGATCGTGGATACAAGCGGCCGAGATGAGTTTCCTCTGCGGGGTGGCTGGACGCTCCCTTAGAGATGAGTTTCCTCCGCAGGGTGGCTGGACGCTCCCTTAGAGATGAGTTTCCTCCGCAGGGTGGATGGACGCTCCCTTAGAGATAGGGGGAGGAGTTCGGTCACCCGGGAGGAGCTCGGAGTCGAGCCGCTGCTCCTTCACATTGAGAGGAGTCAGCTGAGGTGGCTTGGACATCTGTACCGGATCCTCCTGGACACCTCCCTAGGGAGGTGTTCCAGGCATGTCCCTCCTCCCTAGGGAGGTGTTCCAGGCATGTCCCTCCTCCCTAGGGAGGTGTTCCAGTCATGTCCCACCAGGAGGAGACCCCGGGGAAGACCCAGGACACGCTGGAGAGACTGTCTCTCAGCTGGCCTGGGAACGCCTCAGACTCCCCTCGGAAGAGCTGGAGGAAGTGTCTGGGGTGAAGGAAGTCTGGGCATCCCTGCTGAGGCTGCTGCCCCCGCGACCCGGGAACGGATAAGCGGCGGACGATGGATGGATGGATGGAACAAGCTACGTCAGGGGCTGGGAGATGGGGTCTGCAATGCTCTCATTGGAATGCATGCATTCACTGGATGCGATACTGTGAGTGCTTTTGCAGGGCGTGGGAAGCTTGGAGCTTTGAAGCTTATCAAAGGATCAGAACATCTCCAAGAAGTTTTCCTTGAGCTGGGGCAGTCCTGGGAAATATCTGATAACCTGTTCACGCATCTGCAAGCATTTACGTGCAAACTCTACTCTCCATGATGTTCAGTGTTGGGGTCAGGACTTCATTGACAGTCGACATCTCAGCTAGCTAACCCATATGATCATGAATGCTGCACAGGGTTATATTCAGATGAGGATTCTTTTTAATATACTTGTATCAACACTGGGCTATCCTTTGAAGTAGGGTGAATCATTCAATATGGAAAAAATATGAAATTAATCTTTCTCACCTGATCGAATGACAGCATGTTGTTACTCAACTACTCAACACTGAACCTCCATTTCAGCCATTGTGCAAATAAGTGTGGTATGCTCTGAATACTGCGGAAACTTCACACATTCCCTATAGTGAAATGGATAAAGTATCATTTGCATAGCCTACATAAACATAAAATCTCAGAAAATGTGCAATCCATTTTTTCTTTGTTTTGAGGTTGGTAATAAACTGGGAAGGTTTCATAGTGATATCTGTATTATATATTTTTTACCCTATTCAGCTGAAATCCAGGCGAGATTCTGCCTAAAACAACATGCATACACAAAAATGAGTATATCTCAAAAAGTATAAGGGCTACAGGCATAAATCTGGTACCTGCTGAAAGGTGGGGCCTGGTGGGTGTCAAATATGGTCCACAAATTAATGTTTATATTATTCAATTACTCTGCTATGGAAAGGAACACAACAGAAAACTAAAATTTTGATTTCCGCCTATGAAGTTTTTCTGAAAAGAAGGCTGGAACAGCCTCAGATTTCATCTGGGAAACCTAAAATACCATTATTTCAGTTCTCCAATATCTGAGGAACATATTAGATTGATTTAGGCAGTCTGAGTAGTCAACAAGTAGTCAACAAGTCCCATAATACCAAACAAGCACCATACGCCGCTCTCGTATTTTCACTATAGGGGTCCATATATTAAATGCATGATAACCACCAATAAGCTACCAGTCTGCAAGGGCTATCATGCCAAACTGTCAACTAGGGATGTGTAGCAACTCAAAAAAACATATTAGAAATTGCCCACCTGTTTGATTGCAATTGGTGGTCTGGCTCATGGACTATCCAGGCTGGGGACCACTTTCTGGTGATTAGAACCAAAGTGCAAGCAATTGATAAAACCCTTATCCCCCAGACATGCGAGGAAACTTATTATTAAAAGTAGGCCTGTGTTGAAAAAATCGATTTCCCAATTCTAAATCGATTCTCATATTAATTCCTAAAAATCGATTCATATGTCTAAAGATCAATTATTTATTATTAATTATTTATTTATGTATTTTTTTTTCATCATTACATTACAACTTTTGGTTATTTTTTTGTTTATCCCCAAAAAAGGAATGTTTTGTTGGACACGAGAATAACTGGTGCCATGTTTTTGCCTTTAAATATGTTTAAAGGTATGAAAACATTAAAGTGGTTATAATTGCATAAATTGTCTATATTTCATTACCGGTACTTTATATACTGTCTTGGGGTTACATTTGCAAAACATGCTAAAAAAACCAAAATCAAAAATTAAAAACCAAAATAGACCAAAAATGGAACAAATAAAAAACGGAATGTGGGAAAAAATAAAACCAATTTCATCCGTCTCTGTTTCCTCCCTGGATCTGTTTGATAATTCTGACCCACATGATGTTTCTGAAAGCAGTTCTATCAGTATTCTGGGAGCTGATTGGTCCTTATAGCATCATTAGCTGCAATACTTGCTGTTTAATCTCAATATGATACTAGTAGTAATATTTTGCAGAACTACAGTCATATAATTCATGCAACAGCTCAAAAAACAGTTTTAATAACACTAACCCAAATCAATATCGGAATCGAATCCAATCGGATCGAATCAAATCTTGATAATCGATTCTGAATCTTAAGAATCGGAATTGAATCGATTCTTGACATTTGAATTGATCCCCAGCCCTAATTAAAAGTATTTCACTTAAAGCATGGTGAGTTTCTTGGAAGTCACAGAGCTCTTGAATAAATCTTGATGGCACAGTTGTCTGTACATTTTTCTTAGGCTCCAGGTTTGAACAGTCTTCCTTGCGTTAAAGCCATTTCTCTTTACTGATCAGACGCACATTAAATCATAGAAGCCACTTGATGGTGTGTGTTTCAGCGGCGTGTGCAGGGAGGGCGAGCGGCTGGTGGTGGGTCCGACAGACGAGGGCCGTTTCCTGCGTCTGAAGGTGGGCAGCATCCAGAGGAATCGCTCGGCCTGCAGGGTGCTGAGGGCCGGACAAGCAGCCACGCTGGCTTTGGGAAACTTTGATCGCTCACTGCTGCGCAAGGTCAGAGATCACATAAGGACACGGATGCCCCTGGAAAAAACATGGTTGTGAAGGCTCAATTTACTTTTCCACACATGAATCCTGCCATCACAGACATATAAATGAGCTTTGTCAAGGGCACTGATACCTTGTTGGTTGGTCTGGATCATGTGGTGCCCATTCCTTCCAAAAACTCTGGAAATATGAATTGGTCTGACCGTAATACACATAAGATTTCTGTTGATGCAGAACCGTCTGAGGGATCAGAGATCACAGGATCTTAGTTCTGCGCTCTTGAGCTTTACACACCGAAATTCCTCCTGATTTCTTTAATTCTCTCTTCGTTAATTCTGTAGGAGATATCCGCAAATGCCTTTCAAACATCGAGCAACATTATTTTTAAGAACCTGAATGATGTTCTCAATCTTTTGTTGAGAAAGTGACCTCTTGGTTTCAAATGATCAGAACTACAATTTCCTCTGATGAAATAGCATCTTCTTTTTTTTCCTTTTAAGTCCTCATCGGCTCTAAATTACCACCAAACTAACTTTTTGAGATGTGTTGAAGACCTGAAATGCAAGCATGGATGTGTAATAAGAAATAAAATGAAGGTACTGACACGCAGTCGATAAATAATTGAAAGCACCTGTTTCAAATCCCAGCTGGAGCCTCGTGTGGAGCTGCATGTCCCCCCTGGATTCCTCACAGTCAGTTAACGTGTATGTCAGGTTAATTGTTGATTTTAAATTGCCCGTGCTATAAATGATAATCCATGCTATAAATGTTGATTGTAAGTGTGGATGTGTGTAGTTGTTTGTGTGTCGGTGGTCCTGCGATGGACAGGAATGCCTCATGCCCCGGGAGACCGGGGATCGTTTCCAGCAAACCCTTTACAACCCTTAAAAAAGAAACTTCTCCGTTGAAAGTTCTACAGATTTCACTTAACGATTTTTATTGATCCAGTGCTGCTGAACTTACTTGTTCATTTCTGCCAACACCATGAAGGAAGACACAAACGCTTTACTAAAACACAAGAATTTCATCAGATTTCTTTATGTTTTCATTGAAACTTGACGGTGGTGTGGATGGGGATGTTAAAGGTGTGATTGGTCGTCGCAGGGTATGGTCATGGTCAGCCCCAAGATGAACCCGACCATCTGCTGTCAGTTTGAAGCCGCCATCGTCCTCCTCTTTCACGCCAAGACGTTCCGGCGGGGCTCGCAGGTCACCGTACACGTCGGTAACGTCAGACAGACGGCTATCGTAGAGTCTCTTCACGGAAAGGTTGGTGCACGGATCCCGCTGGATGTGCTTTTCTATCTGTCGTGTAAGCGCTTGAGCCAGAGACGTTTTATAAACGAGACACCCCACTCCGGTTGTGTTTCCTGTATCTGTGTCACGTGGGTTTCCCCACTCCCCGCCCCTTTAGGAGACTAACAGCGGTTCCTGAGTCTATTGAGTCCTATGGGAAAAGTGAACGTGAGCACAGATTACCAATTCCTTCGCCCCATAGTAACCTAAGTAAATATGGGACCCATTTTTCAAAAGCCACAACCCTTCTGAACATTCTGACACCAAAATGTTTAATTGACACTAGGGCTGGGCGATATATCGAGATTTTAATATATATCGATATATTTTCAAACGCGATATGGTACGAGACAATATCGTTTGGATCGATTATTAATTTTTCTTTTTTTTTTTTTCATGATTTTGATATTGCTTATTTTGTGACAAATTGACTTGAATGTTTTATTTGAGATTTGCACAAATGTTTTGTTATTTGCACAACTGTCAACCTCAGTGGAAAAGTCTGCCTGTTACTGTCTACATTGTATTAATTGCACAGTGTATTTTAATTTAATTGTTATGCAGGAAAGGGATATTTGTTTTATTTTATTCAAGAATCATTTTTATTCTATATATGCAGACAGTTTATTTTTATTTCATTTGTTTTATACATTTTGATATTGTGCAGACCTCTGTTAATAAAGGAACCTGTGTGACATTTGGCACGAGGCTTTGTATTAAAACTGGAAAAACTAAAAAAAAATGAAGCTAACAGAGATGCTAACAGAGATGCTAACAGAGATGCTATGCTATAATGCTTTGGGGGAAACCCCAATTATGGCACAGAAAAAATATCGAATTATATCGAGTATCGCCATTCAGCTAGAAAATATCGAGATATGACTTTTGGTCCATATCGCCCAGCCCTAATTGACACCGACAAATTAGGAGAAAATTTACTTTGTTTGAGACCTGTCTCTGTCTGAGCAACACACTCTCGCGAGATTTGGCTCTCACAGCTAATAATATAATATAATATAATATAATGTAATAATAATACATAGCTTTCCTCTCTGGTGGTGCTGATTCAGAGATCGTCGGTCACTGCAGAACCAGAGATATATATACAAAGGCTTTAATATAAAGGCCTTTATATATATATATCTATGTGCAGAACTGCCAACGTTGTTTTCCCATCGGATAAACTTTAAAACTAAAATAAAACTTGTTATTATTGAAGTCTTGTTTGAAAGGGAAAAAAAGAATATTAGACTGATCTGATGATTGATATCAGGTTGATATCAGACATTAAAGTAGCAGATAAAGAAAACGAGCGGCAAAATAAGGCGCAAATATTAAAGTTGTACTGTATCTAGTGTTGTATGTTCCAAAACGATGTGGGGAGAGGGGCGACCACGCCCACTTAGGAGACAGGACGTGTATACCATTTCATACCATTGGCAGAAACGGTAATGCGTGATCTTGTGTATAGAGTATCTTTGCTTGAGCGTAACCTTCCCTCTGTTGCTGCAGGACGAGCTGCGTACAGGTGAGAGGGCCGTCGTTCACTTCCGCTTCATCAAGCACCCCGAGTACCTGCGGCTGGGCGCCAAGCTGCTCTTCAGGGAGGGCGTCACCAAAGGCATCGGACACGTCACGCGCCTGCTGCCCCGCTCACACAACCACGACCAGAACCAGAACCACGACCAGAACCTGCAGGGGCACTTCTGATCACATTTATCCACCTGCCACACGCCGGCAGACCAATCTGCCGCTCCGGGATCTTCCTCCTTCTATTTTCTCTCATTCATGCCTGCAGTTTTCAGCAAGTTCCCCATCATCATCATCGTCATCGTCATCATCGTCATCATCGTCATCATCTGCCACAGCAGGCATTTGTGTCTGACTTAAAGCTGGATGGCCAGAGTGGATTTAAGTCTGGCCCGTTAATCTGCTGCCGTGCCACAGATTGATGTGAGAGGCTTCTGCTCGATCGGTGCAGCTGTCGTGACAAGACGGCTGGAAAGTTTTGGCTGGATTCAAAGAATGTCTGCCGATGAGGAGAGAAGGCGTAAACAAACTTTCAGAAGTTAGAATAACTTCTCATTTGCCGGGGGTGCATCTTTTCATTTCTTTTATTCAGATCATTCAAATATGTCGTTGAGTTCCTGAAATATCTCAGACCCTTATAGGAGCTTTTTCTTTTCATTTATGTCAGTGTGTGTGTGTTTTAGCTCATTGGATTAAAACTGGACATGTTTTATCGTTATATTTTACATTATTACTGAGCATTTTCCATGAGGTTCTGAGAGTGTTTGAGGTAATTTTGTAAGAGTTTGTGTGGATGAAACATTTGAGCAGTATATTGCTGTGGAAATGGAACCCTGTGGGTTTTACTTTGATCAGTGTTCACAACAGATGGATGTTTGACACTGGTGTGCCTACAAATACTAACTCCCTCCCCTCGGCTCGGTTCGGGGAGGAATCCATTATTTTTGTCATTCTTCACAAGCTAATGGAAGTATTTGCGTTTCTGAGTTGAGAAAGTAAGTAATAATAATAATAATAATAACAGAGCTGGGTTCTCCAGTGTTTCCTCATCAGTCACAACAGTGAGAGGGTTTCCACCCAAGAACATGTCTGGGTGGATTCAGCAGCGTTACTGCTCTCATGTTTTCATTGGCAATGACACAGATTTGAGTGGCTAGCACTGTCGCCTCGCGGTACGACGGTTCCTGGTTCAGATACAGCCGGGGGCCTTCCTGTGTGGAGTTTGCATGTTCTGCTCGTACCTTGGCTCCCTCCATCAGTCCAAAAACATGATCTTTAGATTGACTTGAGAGGTGAAATGACAGTAGGTTTGTGTGTGTGTGTCTCGTTTGTCACTGGCCCGTTGATGGACGGCTGATCGGTCCTGGGTGCAGCCGCCTCTCGCTCAGTGACAGCTGAGACAAACTCCAGCCGCCTCTGAGCGCAAACAGGATCAAGCGGGTATAGAACATGGATGGATTAATCTGTGTATTTAAAAAAAGAAAAAGATTAAAGACTCTTCTGGTCACCTGCTCGTGCCCACACATACCAAGAGGATTTAGACCGATTTGCCTTTTAGGGATTTGTGTGATAATAATTTTCATATCCCAATCTGACAAAACCACCAGCTCAATGTATCGTAATGCTTTTGTGCACTTTATTCAACCATTCTGGTGTGTCTCTTCCCTCCTGCTGCAGTGAACAGCACATACAAGTACAGATGAATACTTTCACTCCTTGTTCCTGGGAAATACTTTAGTCAAGCCAGGTAGATAATACACACACCCCGACTGGATTTATGGTTCATGTAGCACACGAGGGAGAGCTCAGTTAAACATAACATGATTCAAGTGTGTGTGGTCCAAAGGATGACGTCTTTTTTGAACAAGGAAAGGTGGTTTCCTCGTCTTTACAGCCTTACATTCAGTTTCTTGATATTAAACTGTAACTATTGAAGTTTCTACAGTAACTGTATTTATAAATGACTATTACTGAGATGTTTGCATTTCACTAATCAGTTTGTTACAAGTTTTCATTCCTCTTGGTGAATTGAAGAAGTGGGTAGGTCTGATGCCTAGGCAGCTTTGTGCAGCGAATCATAACCTGCATGCTCTTTGACTGGCAAAAGCTCTTATCCTTTCATTTCAACTGTAACACATGTATCTGGTGAAGTTTTGATGCAGCTCTAAAGGTTTTTTTTAGACTCTGTGCACTTGTAAAGGTGAATATTGAATGTACTCTCCATGATCCCGTGTTGGCTCCTGATCAACTGTCGTTACTGTTGACTCTGCACTTTGTACTCTGAGTTTGCATGTGTGTCGGGGAGCTGTGAAGGATGAGAGGTGAAGGTCAGCGCGAGAAAACCACCAATGCTTCTGCAGAACAGTGAGTTTATCGGTTTGCTTTTCCTGACCGTTCCTCTGGCTCTCAAATAAACAATTAAAATGAAATATTCAAAGTGACAAAGAGATCTTGTTTGTCATTGGCACCACCGGAAAATGAAACTGGTGCATTTTTTTTTCTGTTTATAGAAAAATCTTCCCATGTTTTTGTCTTCTCCATCTTCAGTCCAGCGTCAGTTTTATCATAGCTTTGCAGAAGAAACCTGTTTTTCTAATAAATGGGGACAATTTATATCCATTAAAATGTCGCCCAACTTCATCTTGGGGTTAACAGCAAACAGACCCGTATGGGATTTGCTATTTATATTTCACTTATGACTTATATGTGCTTATGTAGCCTTTTTTTTTTTAAGTTAATCTAAAGCTGTTAAGGCTTCAAATGTTAATCCTTTAGAAAGATGGCCTGAGAGTGCTGAAGCAGAACTTGAGCTCTTGTAAAGTAAAGATGAAATGAAATGACTTTAATAACAGGAAACAACATCATCCTCCCTCAGAACAAAGGTCTTTTCTGCATCGTTACAGCACATCCTGCATGCGTTTGAGGGAACATTCACTTCAACTGACTGAGCTCGCCGTGTTTGTCCGCAGCTGGATTTGCTCAAAGCTTCAAAACAAAAGAATACCCAAACATGCCAGATGAAAGAAAAAGAAAGTTTTTAGTTTAATCTTTTACCCACTAGATATACATTTTTGCATTATTGCTCACAAACAAGCGATTCGAGCGACCAGGTTTGCACTGAGTCAGGTTTAGTTCCAGGAACTGGGAATGCTCTGCTTCAGTCGTTCCTGTCTTAATCACTCAGCGGGAAAACAATCACACTAAACCAAAGAAACAAACAGAGGAAGAAGAGCCGCTAAGAAGGCTCACATTCGTTTTTTGCTTCTTTTTTTAAGCCCCCTCGCCCAACAAGGCAGCTCTGATACAGAAGGCCAAACAGAAGTCAGAAGTACAATTTATCAGCAAAGGTCAAGCATCTGCTGACTAATGTAAATTATGGTTAGCTAAATACTTCCCCTGTGATGAAGGAGACGGGTTAACTCTTTCTGTCCTCTGTCTCTGCTTTGCAACACTTCTTTGATAAATGTTTGTGCTGAGGTTGAACAACAGAGAGCAGCGAGAGGAGCATTTACATCCTTTTTGTCCCCCAATTCTTCACATTTTGTATAACTCCTCCTGAAGGAGTTCAGGCGTTTATTCCAGCGATGCCCCTCCCCACGCGGGTCCTCTGACGACGATGTTAAGCCAGGCTCCTCTGCCGCGGCTTGATCTTCAGATAGAGCTGGGAGTGAAAGGAAAGACGTTTCTCATTAAAACATCATTAAGATAACTTTAAATACTGAAACTTCTTACATAAGACTGTTGAGTAACAGAATTCTCTGAGCAATTTAAGCCTCATACAAACAAGATTTATAGGAAGTGGTGGAGCAACGCTGGCAGAGTGGAGCTCAGAGGGCAGCACGGCCCGGCCGAAGCAACTTCTAAACTTCATTTAACTCTTCCACAGTTTCAGACCAATTTCATAGAAAGGACTTTATATTTTGCAGAATTAATTTGGAAGGTTTCAGGTTCAGTTACACTCTGACCGTGCACCTTCTTCCAGCGGAGAACAACATTTATTAATGATGACTTGGACATGGGATGGATGCGAGATAAGAATGCATCACTACCTCTTCCTTTGTTTCCACAGAGTTTCAACTTTAAACAAACACATTCAAAACTGCAGTTTTATCAGTTAGTTTAAAAACTAATGTGAGTTAAGAACATGAGAGTCTAAAACCAAGTTCTTTTACCATTATAAGAAGGAGTTGAGATGCTGTTAAGAATGCAATTATCATTGCAATCAATGATTTTTGAAAAAAAAATCTGATGGCAGTAATGTTTACTGCAATGAACTTGAATTACAGCAAACAATTTGGGGATTTTGAAATAAAAAATACAACAAAATACATTTTATTTTACAAACTGCATAAATTGAGTGGGATTTTTTTTTCTTTTTGTTGTTTTGAGTATTGACACACTATTTTCAGTTTAATATTCAGCTTCAATGATTTGCAAATCTTTAATTTCTGCATTTCATTACATTTAACAGGATGACATTTTTCTGAAACTGTGTTGTATCTTAAAGGAGCATGAGGCTCCTTTTAAGAAATGAGACTCTCTAGCGCCACCCTTCACCACGACGGCCGTTGGGGGTACTGCAGCCAACAGTGAAGCCGGCACGGGAGAACGGGGAGAACGTGCATGCAGCGTCATGTGACGTCACATCCGCAGGACAGCGCGGGAAATTTGGGCCCGAATTGCAGCACATTTTGCAGCACACAGCCTGTTCAAGGCAACGGAGAGATACTGTACACTAGAGGGCTCATTCTTTTGGGTTTGGAACGCTTCATCTGACATTATTACTAGAAAACTTAAAACGTATAAGAATTTTTTTCATAAATCCTGCCTCAAGCTCCTTTAAGGGTCTGATCATGTACATCTGAATGTTGAAAAGAGGTGCTTCCTGAGGAGAACTACGCGGTGGACTCACCCCCAGGAGGTTGCGGGGTATGTATCCCTCGTGGTCGCCACAGCGGGCCCACCACCACTCCGTCTCCACCTGGTCATCCCGCCTCAGCACCGTCATGCAGTCGCCCTCCACGAAGCCCAGCTCGTCCTCGCTCTGACGCCCGTACTCCCACAGGCCGTACACCACACCCCGGTTCATCACGCCCATCTTCTCCTGAACACCTGCAATCGCACAAAGGGAGGAAAAAAATATGACTTAGAAAAAGAAAAAAATAAATCCACAGCATCAATTCCTGACAAAAGTTCCATGATGCCTCTTGAAACCAAACTAAATATTGCCATCTGCTGTTTTTTTTTTTCTTGTCTGCATATATATATATTAATGGTTAATACCAAGTTTGGTAAAACCCAAAAGCCACATACAGGACTGTCTCAGAAAATTAGAATATTGTGATAAAGTTCTTTATTTTCTGTAATGCAATTAAAAAAACAAAAATGTCATACATTCTGGATTCATTACAAATCAACTGAAATATTGCAAGCCTTTTATTATTTTAACATTGCTGATCATGGCTTAAAGCTTAAGATTAAGATTCCCAGAATATTCAATTTTTTTGAGATAGGATATTTGAGTTTTCTTAAGCTGTAAGCCATGATCAGCAATATTAAAATAATAAAAGGCTTGCAATATTTCAGTTGATTTGTAATGAATCCAGAATGTATGACATTGTTGCATTACAGAAAATAAAGGACTTCACAATCACAATATCAGAATATTCAAATTTTCTGAGACAGTCCTGTATATATGCATTTAAATCTTGGACCAAAGAGGACCGAAGATCACTGAAGGTTGAAAGTGAAAAAGTAGGAAAGAAAAGACAAGACAGTGACGAGTGCAGTTAGGTGAGTGTGTTATGTGTTGTAGTGTGTATGAATGAATGTATAACATGTTGTGTTGTCCATCTGCTCTTTCACTTTTTTGTTTATTTAATTTTTAACCCTGTAAATCAACTAGGGGTGGGCAATATGACGATGTTAGATCATGAAGGATTACAACGTGAAGATGATCTTTGCAGAGATCGTGGGATCGTCTAGGACACACTATAGATTGCAGTTCTATGCTGTTGCAGCGACTCACCAGACGTATTGACGTCATCAACCTGACCGACCAATCATAGCGAATTACGGGTAGTGACGCGCTGTCCTACCCGCCTCCCTGTTGGTGTGTGTAGCGGTAGCGCACGCAGAGCGATGGCTGAAAGCCAAACGCAGTTGGTCGCAAATAAAAAAATTCCACCTCAATTTTATGGAATTGGTTTGGATTTTCTGCAAGTGATTGAGCTCAAGCAAATCTAATTTGCAAAGTGTGCACAGAAACCGTTCGCACGTCGGCTGGTAACACGACAAATCTGTTTAATCCCCTGAAGAGGGAGCACCCCAAGCAGTATGCCGAGAGCGAACCAGCGAGGGGCCCGACGTCAGCGACAGCGTGAAACACAGACAGACAACATAGACACAGGCATTTGACAAAGGAACTCCATCTGACAAGTCAGGCAAGCAATGGAAAGAGGTAACAGAAGCTGATCTTGCGAAGGATATAGTACCGGTCAAGACGGTACAAAAATGAGGGGTTCAACGTGGCTGATGAGCTGTCCAGCCGTAAATACTTTTCCAATTGTCTGATTTTCTTTTTTGGAATTGAAAATTGAAAATCTCTTTTTTTTTTTTTTTTATCCATCCAGTCCATTGCAGGGCCACAGACAGACAACATGCATACTCACACCCACACCTACGGGCAATTTTATCCGCGTACGCGTCAATCTCATGACATCACTGAGTGATTCTTTGGGAAAAATGTTTGTTTTTGCATGTTTTGTCACATTTACACAGACTCAAACACACACAGAGTTTCTATGAGTTCATGTTTGTTCTAGTTCTGCTGGTTAAAAAAGAAAAGTACAAAAGGCTTGAAATTTTGTGCTACTTGTGCTTAATTTATTTTTTTATTCTGTTATTTTATTATTTATTAAAGTACTTGAATTTACTTTAAGATTATTTTAATTTAAGCTATTTTTTATTAATTTTAATTTATTTTATTGATTTAATTTGCCTGAAGATGATTATTTTGTACTTTTGTCTGTTTGAATGGTTGTGTTAAAAAAATAAATCAGACGTTACTCAACAGTTACTCAGTACTTGAGTACTTTTTTTAAGTACTTTTTTACTTTTACTCAAGTATTTTTTTGGATGACTACTTTTTACTTCTACTTGAGTCATATTATTCTGAAGTAACAGTACTTTTACTTGAGTACAATTTTTGGCTACTCTACCCACCTTTACATCACATTACAATTAGCAGACCCTTTTATCTAAAGCAACTTACAACTGTAGAAACAGTAAATGACAGCATAAGTGCAGTTAAGAGAGCATAGGTGAGGGTTAAGAGGAGGGTTTTCAAGAGCTTGAAAGCAGAGAGGGACAACCCTGCTGTCGTAGCAACTGGGAGCTTATTGCACCAATGGGAAACCACAAAGGAGAACGATCTCGACTGAGATCACTTCATGTGAAGAGACGTCAAGGCCAACTGATGTTGATTATAATGTTGATGTCCACAGTATAATTATCCTTTGAGATTATCCATCTATCCATCCATTATTCATACCCACTTATTCCTACTCAGGGTAATGAAGATCTAGTGATCTTCATTACCCTGAGTAGATGAAGATCCCAGCTTTCTCCTGGCAAAGGCAAGTAAGCACCCTGAACAGGTCACCAGTCCATCCCAGGCCACACACACGTGACCCAAGCCAGAGAAAACCCATACAGGCACAGGGGAACATGAAAACTCCACACAGAAAGGCTCCTGCTGTGATTTGAACCAAGAACCTTCTTGCTGTGAGGGTGCAACCGTACTAACCACCAAACCGTAATGCTGCCCCCATTGGGATTAATAAAGTAGTACCGTATTTTCCGCACTATAAGGCGCACCTTCAATGAATGACATATTTTAAAACGTTTCCATATATAAGGCGCACCGCATTATAAGGCGCAAATATATGGTAAAATACCATACTATAGTGGCTGGGGTTGAGTTACGTATCTACCTGATGGAGCTGCGCTACAGGAAATGCAAAAAAAAAAAAAAAAACAAGAAGAAAAGTACCGTATGTCAAACTTTATTAACAAAATAAAAACCAGCTTTGCTCCGTCTTGTCAAAGTTGCCATTATGTGAGTCAGCGTCGCTGTTGTCTTGAACGTCTGTGACGATTCCTGACGTTTTTAGCGCCATTACTTCGGAATCACCAACTACATTACCCACAATCCCCCTGACTACAGTAACAGTAATTACCGTAATGATCACATATAAGGCGCACTGCATTATAAGGCGCACTGCTAGTTTTTGGAGAAAATTAAAGGCTTTTAGGTGCGCCTTATAGTGCGGAAAATATGGTATTCCGTTTCTTTCTGGAACTTATGTAACTAACTTTTTCAGTCTAAATAATGCATTTGTATCTCTGCAATAAGCTATTGGCAGCTGGGATGGGAATGATGGAAGGAACCTCATTACATTCCCTCAACTACTTGGATATCCTCAGAAATTCTCAGGAGAACCAACACAAGCTCTCAGTCCTCAAGACCTCTCACAAGAACCTCTAACAACATCTAAAAGCATCAAGGAACCTCCCTATCCTTTATCAAAAACTCTCTTTAAGTTCTCTTTTCATTCAAAATGTTGAATTAAAATGAGATTCTAATGAATAACCCACACTGTGAGTTACAGCATGTCTCACCGTAGAGGAACTGGGAGCACTGGGCATAGCCTTCCTCCATCTCCTCACACTTGTCAGCAGCGGTCTGCATATCGCTGTAGGTGGTGGCAAACACCGCTGCCCCCGACTCAACCAAGAACTTGCACACCAGAACATTGTTGCAGGAGGCAGCACAGTGAAGCGGGGTCCTGAAAACGGTTAGAAACAATACAATTGTCAGATTTTACAGATGGGTGTAATGACAGATGTTACGTTTATTGGTCTGTTGCTGTAAATGATGCCGGATGGACTGGACTGCTCTGGTTCAGACTCACCAGCCGTCGCTGTCGGCAGCGTTAACGTTGACACCAAACTGAACCAGAAACTTCACAATCTCAGTGTGGCCAGCACAGACGGCGTTGTGCAGCGCTGTGATGCCTTCATCGTTCGGCATGCTGGGGTCTTCCACCTGCAAGATACAGATGTAATCTGTTAACTAGACGTGAGTCAAGAGATTCATTTATAATCAGTTATTCAACAGCCTTTAAGATACACCAGTTCAAGTTAAAAATGTTCCATATCTTCTTCATACTAAATCTCAGCTACAGCACTTACACAAGAAATCCATTCAAACATAAAAGTACATAAAACATAACCGGTTCCTCCATTGACATCATTTCTAAGCAGTCTATAAAAACCAACCAAACACCCACACATGCATGGTATCCAACCTCTTGCAGTACTTCAAACCCATGTTTATAATATCGCTTATGGAATCTCAGGAGCATCTCGCAAACTTCATTAAATTCTTTTGACTCACTTCATAGATAACTCTCTGGACGAGGTCGTACTCGCCCTCCAAAGACGAATCAAGCAGCAGGGCCAGAGGGTTGAACTTCACCCTCGTACCACGGCCGATCCGGTCTGAGTCGCCTTTGCGAAGGATAGACTTCTTACCCTACAACACCGAGCAGATGAACAATGGTGAGAGGTGTTGTTATTCTTAGGCCAATGGAAGCTTGGAGTATAAATTAAAATCTCTACGTTGTGACTCACAGGGGGCAGTGTAACCTGTCCTGTGACCTCTGGGGGCTGAAAGTTGAGGGTATCTTCTACCCGCTCCGCATCCCCAAAGCTGGGGTAAGGTGGAGGCGGGTACGGGGGGAATTCATCTGCGAAGCGGTCTTGGTAAGTGGTAGACGAACATTCCTCCTCCTCTTCCCTAACTTCCTGTGGGGGGCCCAAGGAACGGGATAAACTGGGGTTGGGGATGGGTGAGCGTGGAGGCAGTGGCGGTGGGGTCATGCTGTCTTCTGGACTTCCAGGTGAGTCCTGACTGAAGTCAGTTACACCGTTGTCCTCACACCTGGAAGTTCCATCTGTTCCGCCCGTCCCGTCCTCGGGATCTGTGGGCTGAACGTGCGTCCCTGCTGGACTAACCGTCTCCATGGGGATGGTTTCCATGGCAGCCAGAGTGGTCTTTTGGTAGAGCAGCTTCTGAATGTTGGGTCCACCGGGGCCCTCGGGCTCTGTGATAGAGCTGCGTTTCTTCAGGGGACGGGGCGCATTGTGCAGCCGACGGCGCAGCGCCTCCAGGTCGGCGTCGCTGGGGTTCCTGTGAGGGTTGGACAGGAAGGGGAGGAGCTTGGTTGGGCTGAGTGGGCGAGGGGTGGTGCGTTCTGCTGTTTCTCCTCCACCTTCACTTGGGACACTGTTGCCCGGCTCACTTCCATCAGACCCACAAAGCCCGGAATTTAAGGTAGTGTTGTTTGATCCAGCAATCTGCTGCCCCCCACTCACTGGAAACACTGGTTTTCCATAAACTGAGGAAGAAGAGACACCAGATACAGTCATGAAGGAGCCAAGAAAACAAACATACAAACAAAAACTATTTACATTTTGTGATTAACAAGGCAGTTAATAGTAGGCACAAAAACTAGTGGTAGTGGTAACCAGTACTGGAGTTGAGGAGGGATGAGGGGGGATGGCATCCCCCCCTGCAATAAAAACGGTCCAAATCATCCCCCTGTAAAACTGTCATCCCTCCTTTCCATCCCTTATGTCATTTCATCAATGAATGTGGTTTTACTGCTATTTCAACATTTAGAGTCATCACCAGAAAAATAACACCAGAAAAATAACTTATTTGACAATTTTCACCTGTTTCAAGTAAATTTTCACTTGAAATAAGTAGAAAAATCTGCCAGTGGAACAAGATTTATCTTCTTATTACAAGCAAAAAAATCTTGTTCCACTGGCAGATTTTTCTACTTATTTCAAGTGAAAATCTACTTGAAACAGGTGAAAATTGTTGTTTTTCCAGTGATGAGTCTTGTTTTAATTGTAATGAGATTTTTTTACTAAATGAGACATTTTAACTAGAAATAAGACAAATATTCTTGTTAAGATTTTGAGTTTTTGCAGTGATCCATTTTACTTATCCTGTGAAGGACAGAGTCATATTGATAAGTTCAGAAAAGTGTTTTTTATTGTTGTGTTTTGATGTATTTGATGTAAGTCCAGTGGATATTTAAAGCTTACAGAAGGCTGCATTTAACTGCTGCTATGTCATTCCTGCAGTATTTCTGCAGGTGTTTTGGTCAGTGCTATTATTTGTAATATATTATATTATTTGTAATCAGCACAAATTATCTGTCCCCATATGATCAAATCCACCATCCCCCTGATTCTTTTTTACAACTGGAGTACTGGTGGTAACAACCCCAGTAGGGGGGGTGTTGGGGGGGTATTGGCCTCACCTCGGGGCTGGCTGCGGGGCAGCGTGCCCTGTCCGCCAGGTTGGTAGCCCTTCCCAGGCGTGGCCTGCTGAGTGTACATGGAGTAGATGGATGAAGCTGCCAGGGTCTGAGGTTTCTGCAGCACCGGCGGTGGGCCGTCCGAGGGGTCGGGAGTGTAGGGCCGCACCGCTGCGGCCGGAGGACTCTCCTGCTTGTTGGGCAGGGGGAGGGTGTTGCTGTGGCTGGACAGGACTCCCGGAGCCCTGAGACGACCTCCAACCGGTCTCACCTTCCCAGGGAACGTCCCGGTGCTGTAGGAGGGCTTGGTGAAGGTCGGTGGTCCAGATGAAGAGAAAGGTTTAGGCTTACTGGGAACTGGAGGGGGTGCCACCATCTTAGACAGACCTTTAGCTGAGAGCTGTATGTGAAACACCAAGCAGACATATTGGGTCTTAGTATTGGCCAAATATAACCTGAACAAATAACCTTTTCCAGCTCTGAATTAAAAATAAATAACTTTACTCTATAATTTGACTTTACTTATTGAGGGTGGGAACTAACCCACCCTCAAGGGTGTGCTGCTGACGTCCCTGACTCCCCCAGTCTGGCCTTCGGCAGGAGTTTCCCCCCTTATGAGCCTGGTCCTGCTCAAGGTTTCTTCCCTCCTAAAGGGGAGTTTTTCCTTGCCACTGTTTGGCTTAAGGTTTTACTCCCACTAAGGGAGTTTTTACCTGCCATTGTTTATGTAATAATTGCTCGGGGGTTTATGTTTATGTTTATGTTTATGTTTATGTTTATGTTCATGTTCTGGATCTCTGGAAAGCGTCAAGAGATAACATCTGTTGTATTAGACACTATATAAATAAAATTGAATTGAATTGAATTGAATTGAACTACCAAGGACCTCACGATACGATACACATCACAATACTTGAGTCACGATACGATACAATATTGGGATATCCAAATTTTGCAATATATTGCGATGTTATACATAGTTTGCTGAAAACTGTAAAAGGCATTATGCATCTTAAAATCTGAGTTGCACATACATCAGATTATAGTGATAATTCATGGGACAAACTGAGTCAAAATAATGTAATTCAACTATCCAAATTCACTATCCAAACTAAAGTTACAACATATTTGGATATGTTTTTCATATTATTTACATAATATGAGATTAACATTAACAATATTATTTACGCCCATGTATACAATAAAGTCTCGATTTACAACTTTCTGAAACATGATTTATTATTTGAAAAAAAAATAAATAAATAAAAGAATTGATATTCAAAATTTGAATATCAATATCGAATCGACCTGCAAAGTATCGCGATATATTGCCATATCGATATTTTTTCCCACTCCTCCAACTTATGCTTGAATGTATCTCTGCTGCAGACATCCCATGTTTTACATGTTGTTCATCATTTCTGAGCTCCAAGTGTCTTTGGAAAAGTCTAAATGAAACATATTTTTTTTAATCTCTCAAAGCGGACAGCTAAAATGACGTCCTTTTAGTTTTTGACCAGATTCTTTATATTCACCATCTTAATCATGCATCCACCTCTCAAGTCAGTTAGTGTAGTCCACTAATACCTGGATGTCCCTGAGCAGGTTGTCAGTGATGTGAGTGGACCGCAGGGGCACTGGGGGAGGGTTATCACACTCAGACAGGCCCTTTGGGTTGGTGAGAGTCTCACCACCTACGAAAAAGAGTATAACAATAATATCTTCCGATTTGTGTAATTTCTTTCAACAAAAATGGGAATCTGCCAGACAGTCGGCGGCTGCTTTCCTGTTTAATAAAAGCAAGATGGTGCACATCTCTCTAAAGACTCACGAATGGTGGAATCTTCTGGTAAAACAACTGACCTGAGTTGCGGCAGCTGAGACTGAACATGCGAGGGAGGGTGGAGGCGTGGCCGTGGCCACCACCGGACTCAGGATACGAGCTGCTCCACTCAGAGATTTTACTGGTTTTTGAGGTGTTGAAACCTTGAAAGATGGCAGAAACATATTCAATATCCATATAACACATGCAATATATGAAACAATGTGGGCAGATGTCGAAAGATGTGATTCTTTTTCTGTCAATTTTAACTGAGGAGGAAGAGATTACGCACCGGGTTTGGCTGGTCTGGGTGGGGGCTTCAGGGACGAGTCAGGCATGGGCAAGGTGGCGGTGCCGTCCGGGTACGCCGGCTTCACCAGCATCTCTTGGGAGGTTGGTATCGGTGGCCCCTGGGAGCTTAATGAAGAGGATGATTGGATGTAGGGGCCCACTGCCGCCACTCTGGAGCTAAGACCATGCTGAGGGGCAACGCCGTCGGAAATCACCTAGACATAAGGGTGGCATTTAATCATTTTTGTCAGATCTGTTGGAAGCACAGGAGTTAACAAACCAAGGGTTTGCCACAAAAACACACAATCTGATGGACTGGTATTAGTCCAGGGGCCAGAGCCCAACATTTCACCTGTCAGTACCACTCAAGGTGACCAAACTTACTTATGATTTTTATAAAATATCCATGTCTGTAGATGATATTCTGGTATGATAACCTTCCTGAGTGGCAGCTGGATCATAGTTATCAGCTCATTAAGTTACCCACTCCCTTCAGAACATTACATTTTAGTTGCTGCTGCATATCCTGGTTTAGACTCATGTACAGGAAATCTGTCAATGTTTCACAATATTGTCTTTGGTATCATTTTAAAGGGGACCTTTTAAGCATTCATTCAAGCTAAGATGTGAATCTTTCTGACCAACATAGAGGTCAATGCAGCTCTTTAAACTATAAACAACACACATTTTTACACCATTTTCGCCTAAATGATATACTATATTTTATCCCTGTGTCATCTAGGAACAACAGAGACACAAAACACAAAAACTGGAATACTCACAGGACCATAAGGATTCAGGAAATGTATAATATACCCCTACTATATTGTTGTTACCGGTCATTGTGAGCCTTAAACTAGAAGAGCATCATTAGGCTCCTATGAAACTATAACAGCCACTAATGTCACAAACTGGTCTTTATCTGCAAATACACGACATAAAGGACATAACAATGAGATAAGGAACCAGCTTAGGTTTATAAACAACATTAGAGACACAAAATACAAAAAGAAAATACAAAAACTGGAATACTCACAGGACCATAAGGATTCAGGAAATGTATAATATACACAATTTAGAATCATCAATTAACCTGAAGGGGGTGGGTAACTTCATGAGCTGATAACTCTGATCCAGCTGCCACTCAGGAAGGTTATCATACCAAAATATCATCTATAGACATGGATCTTTTCAAAAATCATAAGTAAGTTTGGTCACCTTGAGTGGTTCTGATATCTGGCCTGGCCCATGGACTATATCAGATAATCCCTGATACTGCAAAGAATCACTGGTGGGAGGTTCCAGCAGGTTCTCACCGGGAGGTTCTCCTTCTGCTGCAGGGCAGCCTTCTTTTTCCAGAGCCGCTGCCGGAGCTCAGCCAGCCGGCGGTCCATGGCAGCCACCTCCAGGTTCCTCTTGTTCAGGCTGTCTCTGTGCTGCAGCAGCCTGGTGCTCTGGTCCTGGTTCAGCTTGTTCCTCAGCTGGAGAACAGGACAGGGATCAGGGACACAAGTGAGAACCAGATCTCTGCACGGTTAAACACATCACATCCAAAACGTTTTAGGCCATTTAAAGCCAAATAACACAACTTATTCAAATAATAAAAAATAAAACAATAAAAGTATGATAACATTTCACGTTTGGGTATGATTGAGGTTTATTGTTTTTGGACCAAAAAGCTAGTAACAAAAATAGATGAATGGCTTTAAAAGGAGTCGAGATGTTTCTGTGCAATTGTAATTGGCAGCACAGTGTTTGGCAGAAACTTTTGCCCTTTGCCTTTGTCATTATTTGCTTTAAATGTGCTTTCGTCAGTTTGGCATCAGTCTTAGTCGCTCTTAGTGGGAAAGACTGACGGGGCTGCTGGTGCAGGAACCCTGGCTGCATAACAACTACCCCATAAATAAGTGAGAGGAACAACTAAAGCCCTTTTTGCATGTGTAATGGAGATGTCCACCTGCAGCTCTCGGTAGAGGCGCTCCAGCTCGGCCGAGGAGGAGGTGTTGTGATGCTGAGGAGGAGGGGGGAGAGGAGGCTCGGACCGACTGCTCCTCAGTTCTTCCAGCTGTTCGCTCAGCTCCTCCACCCGGGCCGACGCCACCAGCAGCTCCCGCTGCTTCTGGTGGAAGAGGCCGGTCATCTGCTCGATCTCCTCCACTGCACACATGAACGCAGGCACTCATCATCACCTCAGTATGGCACACTGTTCAATACGCACTTACTTTGAAGATTTTCTTTACTGGAAAACCTTACTAATTTCACATAATGAACACAACATGTATTAGTCCAGATTTGGTGATATTCTGAATGTGTATGGCGCCTGAGCTTCGGTTCAAACTCCTCTCAGGCAGCGTGAAACCAGCGCCGTTATATTTGACCTGCACCTGCTGTAATCTACTGCCATTATTTTTTAACAAATTTAAGCTTACTCTTAAATTAAATACTTATGATTTTTGAAAACTGCGCAAAGTTATGGATAAGCCCTGAATGCAGGCATTGTGGCATAGAATTGTCAAATTGGTTTAATTCACGGTACGAATTGTTACAGATTACTTTTGTAATACTGTATTTGACCCGGTCTTTGTACATTTTGACCGTATAGAAACGTAATTCTTTCCATTGTAAGAATGAGATGAACCTGCTGGATCTACTGCCCTTACTTTTTAACAACTTGTGCTTTTAATTATTTTACCTCTTTTCTTATCATTTTATTTCATTTTATTTGTTATTTCCTGTTTAATTGTGTCTTGCTGCTTTTAATGTTGATGTAAAGCACTTTGAATTAACTTGTGTTGAATTGTGCTATACAAATAAACTTGCCTTGCCTTTGACATGACCAGCAGATCATTTTAAATCCTGTAATTGCTGTGATGAGGACTCTGACTCAGACTCCAACCTATCTGATGCACTTCACGCTCTCTTACAGTTTTCATTAAGTCCTCATCATATTCTTAGATTTCCATCCGTCAAAACACGTGGATGTGGATTTACTGCTGACTGGGAGGATACACACTCAATATACCTTCTGCTGCTTACGGGACGGTGATTTTACCTTTTGATTACCGTATTTTCCGCACTATAAGGCGCACCGCATTATAAGGCGCACTAAATATGTGGTAGAATACCGTCCTATAGTGGCTGGGGTTGAGTTACGTATCTACCTGATGGAGCTGGGCTACAGGAAATGCTACAAAATCCTACAGCAAATGCAAAAAAACAAAACAAGAAAAAAGTACCGTATGTCAAACTTTATTAACAAAATAAAAACCAGCTTTGCTCCGTCTCGTCAAAGTCTCCATTATGCGAGTCAGCGTCGCTGCTGTTGTCTTGAACATCTGTGACGATTCCTGACGTTTTTAGCGCCATTACTTCGGCGACACCAACTACATTACCCACAATCCCCCTGACTACATTACCCACAATCCCCCTGACTACAGTAACAGAAATTACCGTAATGATCATATATAAGGCGCACTGCCAGTTTTTGAGAAAATGAAAGGCTTTTATGTGCGCCTTATAGTGCAGAAAAAACAGTACAGCTCATAATTACTCAGAGAATCCATGAGCTGACATCAGTAAACAGATCGGAGTTAACAGAGATGCAGAAGAAAATGCTACTTATCAAATAGAAAAGCATTTTGGGACAGCCAATCCTCCCACCTAGTTTGCTGTTGCTGAGCCGTTTCTGCTCCACCTGGCCCCGGAGGGCCCGGACCCGGCGCAGCTTGGCCTCCTGGTTGTGAGCGTTCTCCGTGAGCTGCTGGAGTCTCTCCTGCTCAGACACCTCTGGGTGCTGCTGCTGCCGCTGCTCCTGCAGCTTCAGGTACCGCAGCTGCTGCTCCTGCAACGCACAGACACACTTAGCTCCGGAGTTTAACCCAGCGCTAAACCCAAGAGACATAAGAACATCGTGTGACCTCTTAAACTCTGGTTTAACCTGCAGCTGAAGGTTAACTTGATCTCAACTGCTGCATCTTCAAGAAAAAAGCCACATCAACCACCAGTAAGCCTGTGTTGAAAAAATCGATGTCCCAATTCTGATTCGATTCTCATATTAATTCCTAAAAATCCATTCATGTGTCTTAAGATCGTTTTTTTTTTTTTTTTTTTTTTTTGGGGGGGGGGATTTTTTTTTAATTTTCTTTTATTTATTTATGTATTTTTTTTTTTTACATCATTAAATTACAACTTTTGTTAATTTTTTTGTTTATCCCCAAAAAAGGAATGTTTTGTTGGACACGTGAATAACTGGTGCCATGTTTTGGCCTTTAAATATGTTTAAAGGTATGAAAACATTAAAGTGTTAGGTTATAATTGCATAAATTGTCTATATTTCATTACGTTATATACTGTCTTGGGGTTACATTTGCAAAAAATGCTAAAAACCAAATGCTCAAAAATTAAAAACCAAAATAGACCGAAAATGGAACAAATAAAAACGGAATGTGGGAAAAAATAAAACCGATTTCATACGACTCTGTTTCCTCCCTGGATCTGTTTGATAATTCTGACCCACGATGTTTGTGAAAGCAGTTCTATCAGCATTCTGGGAGCTATATATATATATATATATATATATATATATATATATATATATATATATATATATATATATATATATATATATATATATATATATATATATATATATATATATATATATATATATATATATATATATATATTAAAAAAAATACTAGTATTCGTATGTTCCATAACTACAGTCATATAATTCATGCAACAGCTCAAAAAACAGTTTTAATAACACAAACCCAAATCAATATTGGAATCAAAACGAATCGGATCGAATCAAATCTTGATAATCGATTCTGAATCTTAAGAATTGGAATCGAATCTTCACATTTGAATGGATCCCCAGCCCTAACCACCAGAGGTCTATTTCCATGTGTTTGCTTAAATCTGATTCAGATGAGTTTTAACAAGAGTGTAAATCATTTATTCACCACACGCTTCACACTGATTTTATTCATGTTTACCCTCATTAAACCCTGCCAGGGGGCCACCTCTACTCAGCTACAGCTCAATTCAGCTTTATTTTTACAGTGACAAATTACGACAAATGTCATCCCAAGGCACTCTAAATGAAACCAAGAGAGAAAAACGTAATACACTACTTACAGTGCATTATTTATGAAGCAGGAACATTATACAGCGCATAAACTACACCGTCTATGGCAGGAACACATGCACGCACACACATATAGACATGTACACGTTGTGTGAAGCCTTTAGTTACCTCTTATTAGTCTTGGATATTTAAAGTGCCATTTCAAGTGTTTGTGCTTGTCAATAATATTGGTTTAAGCAAAATTCAGACTACGTATACACTTAAATTATATACTCTACATATACATACAGTACTCGAGTTGTAAAAATAAAATCAGGGGGGATGGTGGATTTTATCATATGGGGACAGATCATTTGTGCTGATTACAAATAATATAATATATTACAAATAATAGCAGTGACCAAAACACCTGCAGAAATACTGCAGGAATGACATAGCAGCAGTTAAATGCAGCCTTCTGTAAGCTTTAAATATCCACTGGGCTTACATCAAATACATCAAAATACAACAATAAAAAACACTTTTCTGAACTTATCAATATGACTCTGTCCTTCACAGGATAAGTAACATGGATCACTGCAAAAACTCACAATCTTAACAAGAATATTTGTCTTATTTCTAGTTAAAATGTCTCATTTTAGTAAAAAAGTAAAAAGTTTTCACCTGTTTCAAGTAGATTTTCACTTGAAATAAGTAGAAAAATCTGCCGGTGGAACAAGATTTTTTTGCTTGGAATAAGAAGATAAATCTTGTCCCACTGGAAGATTTTTCTACTTATTTCAAGTGAAAATGTACTTGAAACAGGTGAAAATTGTCAAATAAGTTATTTTTCTGGTGTTATTTTTCTGGTGATGACTCTAAATGTTGAAATAGCAGTAAAACCACATTCATTGATGAAATGACATAAGGGATGGAAAGGGGGGATGGAAGTTTGACAGGGGGGATGATTTGGACCGTTTTTATTTCAGGAGAGGATGCCATCCCCCCTCATCCCCCCTCAACTCCAGTACCGAGTATATATATATATATATATATATATATATATATATATATATATATATATATATATATATATATATATATATATATATATATATATATATATATATATATATATATATATATATATATATATATATATTGTACACTGTACATGTGTATGCCGCACCTTGGTGGCCAGCAGCTGCTGCTGGGAGTTGATCTGGTGGTGCTGCCGGCTTGCCAGATCCTGCAGCTCACTCAGGGTCATGTCCAGACGAGATCCTGAGAGCTGCAACACACGCAGAGTCACCGTTCACCTTCACACGCCTGTGGCAGCTTCACAGATACAGCCTGCTGTGCAGCCTTCGCAGCAGAGCAGGTAGTCGTCATGCGCGGTGACAAATAGGTCTACGTTCCAAGTAGATTTTCTCCCTAAAGGAGCAACACTAGCAGGTTCCTCCTTCATATTCACTTAAACAATTCATAGCTTTTCATCTGTCTTTGAGGAATATTCTCTCACCCCATTTTCTTGACATCTCTCCACCGAAGCCTTCCCCTGGTTCCTCCTCATCATCTGATCCACCGTTCTGGATCCATCTGGGCACAGACACGCAAAATGAATTAGATGATCTGTTTTAACAATGCCACTGAATAAATTTGATATAAATATTTCAACGAGGGCCCGATGAATCAGTGAATGTTGCTGGAGATACTCATGGAACCCCGAGGATAAATCCAAATGACTTTTATGATTCTGTGGCTTTTCATCCAGCATCAGCAGCAGGACAGTGTTGAATTTATCAGATGAAATTGCTTCAGAATTGACAAGATGAACTAAAAGCGAGTCAGAAAGTCCTACGAGAGGCACTGGCACACAGTTCCTGACTGGTTATGAGCTCTTGTTAACTGCAGAAAGGATATATGCTTTGAGACAGCAACAAAAAGCAAATTACAATCCACAAAAAAACAATAACCATCACAAATAGTGTCATGTGACTGAGCACTTGATTCACTTCAGTCACGAGCTGTTTCTGGGCTGTGCTCTACTCTAGTTGAGAAGCTCTCAACAGCAAACTGTGTTGCTCATTTCTTTCAACATGAACTCCAAAAAGTGTGAAGGTGTCTGATGACAGCACATTTACTTTGTATTTATTGATCTGAGCTCCACATGCGTCACACTTAAACCTCATGGTCTTCCTTGATAGCCGTTCAAATGTTTTTCAGTCGTGTTTGTACTTCTACACAAATCTGTCACATTCCTTTTTCTTGGTTTCTTTAGATCGTTTTAAGTTTGTCTCGTCAATTTCCCTGCAACAGCTTACAATCAAATTAATGTTTTAATCAAATGTGAAGGGATGGAAGCAATACATACTAATACTTTAAAGTCAAACAAATGACATGCCTGAAAAATAAAATCACTGCAAAGACAAAGATGTGACCCCTAACTGGCTCCCCACTAGGGATGGGCGGTACGGACTAAAAAATATATCACAATAATTTCTGGCATTTATCCCGATAATGATAAAAATTACAATAAAAAAAATACCAATTCAACTCCATCTTTTTAACTATAAATCTATCACCACATTCAGTCTTTGACCCCAAAACACTGCTCTAAAAGATACTAAATACTACTAAACTACACCAATTAAATTGAATTAATAAAAACCAATTAAATTAGTACACCTGTACTGCAAAACTGGAATGACTCAAATGAAACAAGTTTGAAATGTAAGAACAGATCCAACATTTATTCAAACTGTAAGGCTTAAACAGTGGGATAACAGGGCAAACAGCAAAAGTACCTTGTCCTTCAAGTTTTCTTAGCTTATAAAATCACAAAGTAGAAAAAAATACAACCTGATAAATAAAGAAACAGGACAAATAAATAAAAGTTCACTGAAAATAAGCCTTGTTTAACAACGAGCTCCTCGCTCTCAGATCCGCCTTCCGCCATGTTTGTTACACAAAAACGTCATCAACGGGAATTTATCGTTTTTACCGCAAGATGACAAATTCTTACCAGTGGGAATTTCTTTGACGGTTTATCGTGAACGGTAAAATATCACCCATTCCTACTCCCCACCACCAGCTACTGACACCTGCGTCTGCTGAGACACGAGTCAGACAGAGGAGGCGTCTCCGTGGTGATGAGAAGGTGATGAGAAGGTGATGAGAAGGTGATGAGAAGGTTCCTCTTACCCGACTCCCGTCCAGGAGCGCGTTGGTGTCTCAGGACGTAGCGCACCTCCCCCCTCTGCTGCCCCCATCGGTGCAGCACCTCCATCATCCGCTCCCCGTCCCCAACAACACGCTCTGAGTGGTTGGGAAAACACAATACATTCTGTCACATGGAGTAAATCAAATAACTACACCATGATATGAGTTTATTATATGTCGTAAAACACGTGGACAAATATGTGGACTACTTCCTGTTTGTGTCTAAACAGATCAACAGTTAAACATCTTGGTGACATATCTGATCCATCTGTGTCTCATCTGGGAATCTTTTAGAGCCAAACTTACCGTAATCTGGACTTCTTTTAATGTTTTTATTTTTTGTGTTTCCAATGAGCTTAGGGGCTATTTTTCTCAGTCTTTTATTTAATTTTTTTTATTTTGACGCCCATCAATTTGTTTTCCCCGGTTATTAACAGTATATACGTATATATATATATATATATATATATATATATATATATATATATATATATATATATACATATATATATATATATACATACACACGAATAGAGAGGATGGTTTTCTCTCACTTAATAAAACCTTCACATCCTGTAGAGTAGCAGAAGTGAATGAGGATGATGTGCCATTACTTAGGCAGTCTCGGGGGGTTAATATTGGCTCAGATGTCTCGCACTTTGCTTACAAAAAAGTTCAAGAATATATTACACCCTCCGAGCACGCAGGAACTTGGGAAGCTGAAGATGAAACAGGAATTTGAAAAGAATCAAACATGACTTTGGGATCTTTCTTGATAAATGAAATCAGTTGTGAAAAGTAAGCTGGTCTTTATCCTTTTATGAGATATAAGTGAAGGGTTCAAGGATAGAATCAACTATTCTTTCATGCCTCTTTCATGAAAGACATGTCAACATTATGACAATCATGCGACTTCTTATTCTCAGACTTTGTCACAACTTCTACAACACTTCTGAGGAACATAGTTACTGTTCTCAGTAAACCCTACACCCTATTGTGTTGTTTCCAGTACAGAAAAATAGACCACTATGTAAATTTACATGAAACATGTATCAATCAAAGCTGCACTATCCGTTATCCTACAAGGTTTTAAAGGTCATCAGGCTGAACATTTACAAACTCTCCATTACTCTTGTGATCGTAAGATTTTAAGAGCTCAATATTTCAGTAATCCAATGTTTAAGGAGTAAATGCAACTAATTAATACATGTTTCGATCATTCAGCTTCTTTTTTACCAGTTATACATTCCCTTAGCTATCAAAAACAGCTGACATGTTACTGATATAACTTTGCATTTCAGACGAGTCATTTTATGAATCCTACTGTTAAAGTGTATGACTGAAAGAAAGTTCTGTGTAAATGTATCTTGTCTTCAATTATTATTATTATTATTATTATTATTATTATTAGGGCCCGAGTACTGACAGTGCAAGGGCCCTATTGTATCTGTAGGAATTGTTCTCGTTTTTTGTTTTTTTTTTCAGACGAAATGAGGGCCTTTTTTCCCCCTAAACGTGCCCCAAAAGTCACCAAATTTTGCACCAAGCCAGAGCTGGTGATAAATGTGATATTTAATGGTTTGCATTAATGGGCGTGGCCTAATGGCTCAACAGCGCCCCCTAGAAAACTTTGTGCCTCAAGCCCCACAATACGGTTTGACGTACATGCACGAAAATCGGTACACACCTGTATCATGTCGCAACTTAAAGAAAAGTCTCTTGGCGCCATGGCCGAAACCGAACAGGAAGACCAAGAATTTCAGTTTCTTCCATCGGGTACATTGCTCAGACTTCCACTTCTCAAAACCAACAGACATAAACATTATTTTGTACCTTCTGCCATCTCCCTTCTCAATTCTATGAGGAAAAGGTAGCTGCTGTGGGGCTTGGATTTTTAGATTTTTAGATTTAAAGTCGTTATCTTTTTTTTTTTTTTTTTTTTACTATGTGTATATGTCTACATATTGCTGCATGATTAATTGCCCCATTGGGGACAAATAAAAAAAAATTAAAAAAAAGTTATTGATAGAAGTCGGCCAATTTGAATTAATTATGTAATTTTGCCGCAATTTATGCCATTTCTTCGTCTGTTAATTCAGCCCGAACCGTAACGTGCATCCAGGTGTGTTATACATCAAAATGTGCGTCTCCATCCTGCGACGATGGGCATTACTTTTCTCAGTCAAAAGCATTACCGTGGCGACGCTAGACGCCAAAAAGCGCGCCCCCCCCTTCTTCTGATTGGTCGATATTTGATAGTTCCTATTTTCTGCCATAACGTTTGACATAAAGTGTCGTGGGTGGTGTCATCATTTAGTTTTGAGTCCTTGACTTTTATTGGTGAAAATTGCACGTGCGAGGGCCCGTTCATTGCTGCTTGCAACTTTAATTATTATTATTATTATTAGTAGTAGTAGTAGTAGTAGTAGTAGTATTAGTAGTATTAATAGTATTATTATTCATGTTCTGACAGAGGGAGAATCTTCATCTATGTCACTTTCTAACTCATATCTTGAGAAGCAAGAACACAACAGAAAAAACTTTTTCCACTCCTTCACAGTGACTTTTATTTGTGTTGGTTAAGATCTGTAATATCTCTGATGACTAATACCATAGAGTCTTATCGTGAGCCTGGTCTTATTAAGTCTCTTGTGGTTGAATGAGATTAAACTACTGTAGCAAACTTTTGATACAGCAGAAGATGCTGCAATCCCGATGCCGGCCCTTCAGAATTCTGTTGACAGTTTTGGGTTCTGTACAAAGCGCAGAGCCGGGAACTCACCTGAACCTCTCCACATCTCAGCCAGGTAGCAGTCGGCCTCCCCGGGCTCCTTGCAGAGCTCCACCACGTCTCTGCACAGCGTCTCTGGCATGATGGGAACCTCATTGAAGTGCTGGTCATTGTTGCTAAGGTACACGGTGAGGAACATCTGCCAACATAGAGCAGATAACGCAACAAGACTTCATATAAGTAATCAGTGAAGCGTGTCAGGCTGAGCACTATCATACAGTTACACAATGCTGTTGACTAACTTCATGTATGGAAACGGCTCCAACGGACACAAATGTTCTGTTGGGAGGACTCATCGTTCAAGTATGTAGTATGCTTTAAAACCAGCTGCTCTTTGGATCTCTACCTATTGTCTGTGAATTATAAGTGTGTTGAAATAGTAATTTAGGCCGTGTCCCAATACTCCCCCTACCCCTCGTTTTCATCCCTACCCCTACATTTTGCGTGTTCCCGTGAGGGTAGTGGTGTCCCAATTCCTCTTTCCACCTAGGTGTAGTGACGATAAGTAGTGTGGTTGCTATGAATCTGTCCCTACGGATCGAGTGTTTTCGGATGCTGACTAGGGCCCAATCCCAATACTCCCCCAACTTTCTTTCACTAGCCCTTCTTTTCTTCCCTACACCTAAAAAAGAAGTGACAGATTTTAGGGCACTTGAAATCTTCCCAGGGGCCTGTTCCAATACTCCCCCTACTCCTACTTTCAGCACCACCCCTAATCAGGAAGCTGAGAGCCAAAAGCTGTTTTAATTTCAGCTGTAGCGCTGTTAATATGCCACTTTATTAAGTTTTAATATTTTTTCAGGCGTAAAAGTAACCGTTAAGATCCCCAACCTGGGCTCAGTTTATCCAAATAACGCCTGTTAAGAAATTTGATCCGATGTTTTCGGCGATGATGAGACCGGGGCGCAGCAGCAGCAGCAGCAGCAGCAGCAGCCGCAGCAGCAGCAGCAGCAGCAGCCGCAGCAGCAGCAGCAGCAGCAGCAGCAGCAGCAGCAGCCGCAGCAGCCGCAGCAGCAGCAGCAGCTGCAGCAGCTGCAGCAGCAGCAGCAGCAGCAGCAGCTGCAGCAGCAGCAGCAGCAGCAGCAGCCGCAGCAGCAGCAGGCGCAGCAGCAGCTGCAGCAGCAGCAGCTGCAGCAACAGCAGCAGCAGCCGCAGCAGCAGCAGCAGCAGCAGCAGCAGCAGCAGCAGCAGCACCTGCAGCAGCAGCAGCAGCAGCAGCTCACGTACAATTTCAAGTGCCCTAAAATCTGTCACTTCTTTTTTAGGGGTAGTGAAGAAAAGAAGGGCTAGTGAAAGAAAGTAGGGGGAGTATTGGGATTGGGCCTTAACAGACTGCATGATGGGTAAATCAGCATGTTATGATATCAACCCAGATAATTAAAAACAAAACCTGCTTTCTTCACCTTTTGTAGCTGATTTTTTGTGCCATTTAAGACTATGACAGATATTTGTGGACTTAACTCCCATGATGCACTGGGCCATCTGCTACTCCAGCAGGGTATCTGCTGATAGGCCCGGCGCCAGATTGCCTCCCACAGGCCAACAATTCGCATGGAGGCTATGTTTGGCATTTCCCAGCCTTTATTTAGAGTGAACAGGTAATGGCTGGAGGTTTTCAGCTGAAAGACTCGCTGAAGGTTGCAGAGATCAGGATATAGCTGAGGATTTGAACCCGCAACCTGACACGCTTCTTTCTGCGATTCTACTCAGTTTTGGGTTTTTTTACTCTTCAGACTTCCTCTCTGCTTCATCTTCACTTTGTTTTAAGAAATGAGCTGCCTTCTATGACCTTTCGTGTTTTTCCAACTACAGAGAGCAACAAATCCTTTCTGCTGCGTCATGTTTATTGTAGATGTGGCAACTGATGCTCAACTCAAGCTCAAGCAAAGAAAAAAATTATTTATAAAAAATAAACAAAAGAGATACTTTTAATGTAGTTTTAAAAATATACAGGAAATGTCAAATATAAATACTATAGGTGCAGGAAGAGGCAAAAAACCCAATGGGCTTATTTGAAGCCTCCACCGAAGTTATTAAAATTTCATGTGTTATAAAGAACACAAGATTAACATACAAAAACAAAAAGTATAACTACATAAAAGTAATGGCAAACTAATAATGCAATATATAAATAATAAAGAGTAAAGACAAAAAAATAAGTGTGTGTGAGTGTGCATGGGATATTGTTTTTACAACTTATATTTCTTATATTGACTCCTGAGCAAATAAGACGGTACATGTCACTATGAGTGAAACACACAAAAACAAACAAAAAAAAAGAACATGGATACATGTACAACATTACATTGGGAAAACAGTTACAAAACAGCAGTCAAGTTCCTTCAAACGTCTTTTGTAACATTTCAAAGAGGAAGAGTTCTTTGCCAGGTGGGAAAAATCATTCCACAATTTAGTCCCTAAATCTCACCGAAAATTGACCTCTGCAAGTGAGAAATTTAGGAGGATGAAGATCTGAGGATTGTTGAGATGAATAAGAATGAACCTGTGAATTTAATTTAAAGTAAGTCTTGAACTGTCCAGGAATATTCCCTTCACTTGAATTTAGCTTATAAATAAAAACGCATATCTGAAAAATATTGATATCATTAATAGTAAGAATCTGGAGTTTGTGAAATAAAGGAGTAGATGAAGCGTGTGACTCTGAATGTATGGATAAAAGAACTGATAAGAAAAAAAGGAGGAGGGTTGGGTTTTCCAGAAAAGTCATGAAATACGAGCTATATGCTAATGCTTGCATTCTGACATGCTCAGTGCTCATTTGAGTGTGTATGGTTTTTGTCTTCATGGCCCTGCGATGTGCAGGAAACCTGTCCGGGGTGTACGCCGGCCTTGCACCTGTAGTGCGCTGGGATGGGCTCCAGCAGACCCCCGTGAGCCTGGGTTGGATGAAGTTATATTACATGGATGGATGTTTGTGATTCTCATATTCCTAGTTAAGTTTGTTAACATGCGAATTAGCAAAGGTAAAATACAGTTGGGGTCAATGAATCTTCTGGTATCTGAACATAAATATCAACTTCCTAATCATTTCTGGTTGCCCGTTCAATAAGTGCCATGCTTTTTAATGAATTGAGTTGAGAATCCCGATCAGTGTTCTGGACTCTCTTTTCTAAAATATCTCTATGAACAAATACATGTTAGATAAAAAAGGTACACACTTTAGTACAATCAGAGTTTAAGTGTCGCGCTCAAGCCTGTTGACCTAATATGATCACTTCTAACTCCAAAAAAGGATTATAGGCCGTTGTACATTACAAGGTACAGCTATGTACAGCTCATATGCCCATACACTTAGACCCCGTCCACACGTAGCCGGATATCTGCGGGTATCTGCTAAACCGGAGATATTTTCCTACGTTTGGACCTGTCATCCACATGAAAACCCAAATAAACGAAGGTTTAAAAAAACTCCGGGCAAAGTGAAGATTTTTGAAAACTCTGTTTATGTAGATGCGTGTAGACAGAGACAACCGGAGTTTTGCGTTTTCGAATGTCACATTATGCGCCAAAACAACAACAAATCTGCTCTGACGTGCGCCTTTTGTTTACTACAAAACTACAGATGATCCAGCATCTGTTCTCCAAGCTATTTATTAAATAAATGGTCTCTGCTCTTGACCACCGCTTACTGCGTTACACCGACACAGAGCCTACGCCGTAGGGTACGTGGCGACGCGCACCCTACGGCGTGCGCCGTGCGCCTGCCGGGGAAGCAGAGCCGCGGAGGTGCAGCTTCCCCGGGAGCCGCAGATTATCTACAGGTTAGAATGCTTATGAATGTGGTCGAAAACGCAGATCTTCGGTTACGTGTGGAAGGGTTTTTTTTTTTAAAACGATGTAATGTGGATGCAAATTTTTTTATAAACGGAGGGAAATATTCGGTTTTAAAAATACCCGGCTACGTGTGGACGGGGACTTAGTACCATTTCTAAATAGGTAAGATGATGTAATCGTTGTCATGCCAATGCTTTTACATCTGCAACCAACCAGTTTGAACCTTCTGGACTACCCAGAGCATAGCTTTGCAAACTTCCTTAGTTGGAAACATCACCTTCAGGTAGCTTAGCATTTACTTTTATGATTGTTGTAGTGTCACTAGCTGAGCCCTGCATACATAGCCTGTGACAATAACATAATAATACATAATAATACAATCTTTAACCCAATAAACGGTCCACAGAGTCTTCATGTCACTGTTTACTTCCAGTCCGGGTCGCTAGGAACCAAGACTGAGGTAGAACCAGAAACGTATACGGTTAGTGTCGGTTACACAGCACAACCCACGGAAAAGCCACAGAATAAAAGTCATATTGCCGTCCCTGACCCACTAGTTGCCGTCCCTGACCCACTAGTCTGGCCCTCGGCAGGAGGGTCCCCCCTTATGAGCCTGGTCCTGCTCAAGGTTTCTTCCCTCCTAAAGGGGAGTTTTTCCTTGCCACTGTTTGGCTTAAGGTTTTTCTCCCACTAGGGGAGTTTTTACCTTCCATTGTTTATGTAATAACTGCTCGGGGGTCATGTTCTGGGTATGGGTCTCTGTAAAGCGTCTAGAGACAACTCTGTTGTATTAGACGCTATATAAATAAAATTGAATTGAATTGAATTGAATTGAATATTGTGCTAGAAAAATACCACAATAAGGCAACAGCTGATCACTGCACACCAGGGTTGATACAGCAGGTCACAGACCAGCAGGTGACATCAGATGCTAAGTGCACTTCTTAACAATCTTTAAATGCTTTCTTTTAATCTTTAATGCATAAATTGACATTAGGCTTAATTATGGTGTTACAAGGAACATGTGTAATTCCTGACCCTGACCATGGAAATCCATAAGTTCATTTATCAAAGCTCTAACTTTTTCAAATTCTTTTTTTCCACCTGAAGAACCAAAGGTTTCTCATTTAGTAACTAAAATAAATGACCAATGTTAGGATCCGTGGAGAAGAAAGATCCTATAAGATGATCTTCTTGTCCTGGACACCAAGCTTTAAAGCCTACGATGTGAATACCTCCAGGAAAAAGACATTTATACTTCTGCCTATGCACAAAGTATGTTACAAAATGAATACAGTGTTTTAACAAAGAATAGATATTATCCAACCAATTTTTATTTGCGTAGCACTTTTAAAAACAACAAAGCTCACCAAAGTGCTTCAGAATTAAAATCCAATGAAAACATAGATGCTAAATATAATCATTAAAAAATACCTAAAAACAAAAACAATCTAATAAAAATACGAGTAAAAAGTGTTATTATGTGATAAAAATGCTATTCTGCATTTGCTAAATCAAAATTCTCCCCTTGAACCAGACTAAATCTGATGCAGATCCAGGTTTAATCATGGTACTCGTTACATGCATCATAATCTGCAATGTTGAAAGAATTGAAATCGTTTTTTGTAGGAACAACTTCATCCAACATCATGTTGGAAAGGATTAAACTGTCACATAAATGAAATTAAATGTTAAGATACCTTAGTGATACAGTCAAAATCCCTTTTTACAGCACGTCTCAAACCTCTCCCCAGGATCCGAGATGCAGGAGTGAGAGTTCTGAAGAGGACGAGAGATTGTTTTTCTCCTATTTTAACTTCTCTTTACTGGCTCCCTGTTAAATATAGGATAATATTTCTCTATTTTCTCCTCACGCAAGATTAGACTCAACACCGTCCTTTATGATAAATCTTTGTTAGGGTTAATGCAGGTGGACCTGAGCCATCCATTTAACGTGGTTCTATTGGCTTACAGGGGTCCCGCACTGGTCCTGCACTGCATTGGGCACCTTTATAGTCTGCTCTAACTGCATTAACTCACTCTGCAGTCACTTAGTGTGTCTCCTTTTTCTTTTTCTTTTTTCGTAGCAAGTATCCCCGGCATAAGCTCAGTACATTTGCTGTTATAAAGTGCCCTGAGTGTCATTGGGAATTAGCACAAAGCAAATCAATGGAATTAAACCGAACTGAAAAATGAACTGCTTTTAAAATGATCCCCAGAGTAATTACAATCTAATAACAGACAAAACAGACACCGGAGCAGCCTGGCCATTTATTTTGTCTCAGAGTCAGAGGGTAGCCAGTTTTAATCCAAGCTGGGGCCTTTATGTCCAGCCCACTGTAACAGTGTGTGGTAGTTTGTCTTTGTTACCCTGTAATGGACAGAACCCACCTCTCTGAGTGATGCTGTAGGTTCCAACCCACCAACCCTCAATAGGTGTAGGTGGGAGTAGATGCATCGTGTCCATTCGACACCGTCGACCACTCCATCTTATGTCAGCGCCTCTCGGACATTGGTTTTTCCTCCCATGCTGTTGGCTGGTTTACAAACTACCTGTCTCAGCGTAAACAGGCTGTGCAGTTTGGTGATCTGTCCTCCAACATGCTTACTACCTCTAATGGGGTGCCACAGGGTTCGGTCTTAGGGCCAACCCTATTCACCATTTACATAAATGAAATAGGATCAACCTCAAATGCTGCTGTTCATCTTTACGCGGATGACACAATTATGTACTGCTTTGCTTCTTCCATCTCCCGTGCCTTGGAGTCTCTACAGACTGCTTTTGACACCCTTCAGTCCCAGTTGTCTCAGCTTAGACTGGTGGTGAATGCAGGGAAGACCAAGGTCATGCTCTTCTCCAACAGCAAGCAGGCGTCAGCGGCACTTCCTGGCATTGTGTCTCGTCAGGGTACACCTATTGTGTCAAACTACAAATATCTTGGCGTTGTTCTTGACGACACTCTCACCTTCCAACTTCACATCAATATGCTCTTGAAGAAACTGAAGTTGAAACTGAGCTTTTTCTTCAGAAACAAGTCCTGCTTTTCAGCTCTTGCTAGGAAACGGCTGGTTACTGCCACCTTCTTGCCTCTTTTGGACTATGGTGATGTCCTCTACATGAATGCATCTGCAAGCTGTCTCCAACTTCTGGATGCTGCGTACCATGGAGCGCTGCGCTTCATAACCGGTTGTAAACCACTTACACACCATTGTGTGCTTTACTGTCTGGTTAACTGGCCATCTCTTTCCATCCGCCGAACCCTCCACTGGTACACTCTCATTTACAAATCCATCTTGGTCTGCTCCCACCCTACCTCTCTGTCTACTTTTCACGCAAACAATTCAGATACGCTCTCCGTATGCAGGACATCATTACTTACTCCATCCCCTTGGTCCGCACAGAGAAAGGCAAAAGGGCGTTCTCTTTTGCAGCCCCGTCCGCTTGGAACTCCTTGCAACAGAGTCTGAAGTTGACGAACCTGATTCTCCTTGCTAGTTTTAAGCTTTTGCTTAGAGACATGGAGAGTGCATCTTTATCTTGTACTTGCACTAGATGACCTCTGCCGCAGCTAAGCATTTAAAGCACATAAGCTAGTCTGTGTTCTACAAGTTTTATTTTTGTCTGGGGCTAGTGTACTAACCTGATATCTCTATTTTCCAGCTATTTAACGGTTATAGTGTATTGTCATTTCCACTCTGCATCAGTTTCAAGTGTTATGTCCTGTCATATCTTGTCATGTCTCATTTTTATGTTTTATGCAACTGTGTGGATGTGAACAGGTCACACTTGAAAATGAGTCTTCGGACTCAAGTGTTTTATCTGTATAAATAAAGGATAAATTAAAAAAAAAATAAAAAAAATAGTGACCAATTTAGCCTTTTGCTGTTGAACAGTAGGGTTAGACCAGGGGTCTGCAATCCAAAATGTTGAAAGAGCCATATTGGACCAAAAACACAAAAAACAAATATGTCTGGAGCCTCAAAAAATGAAAAGTCTTGTATCAGCCTTAGAATGAAGACAACACATGCTGCATGTTTCTATATTAATTATAACTGGGGGAAGTTTTTTTTTTTCATTATGCACTTTGAGAAAAAAGTCGAAATGTCGAGAAAAAGTCAAAATTTCGAGAAAAAAGTTGAAATATCAAGATTAATGTTGAAGTACAATCTTGAGAAAAAAGTCGAAATGTCGAGAAAAAAGTCGAAATGTCGAGATTAATGTTGAAGTAAAATCTCGAGAAAAAAGTCGAAATGTCAAGAAAAAAGTCAAAATTTAGAGAAAAAAGTCGAAATGTTGAGATTAATGCTGAAGTACAATCTCCAGAAAAAAGTCGAAATGTCGAGAAAAAAGTAAAAATGTTGAGATTAAAAAGGAAAGGAAAAACGAAGAAAAAAAGAGAGAAAAAGGAAAAAAAGAAAAAAGAAGAAAAAAAAGGAAAAAAGAGAAGAAAAAAAGGAAAAAAAAGGTCAAACCGTTTTGAAAAAGCTCCAGTAGCCACTAGGGCGGCGCTAAAGAGCTGCATGTGGCTCTAGAGCCGCGGGTTGCCGACCCCTGGGTTAGACTATAGAAGGATTGGTATATCAATGGATGGATGGATGGATGGATGGATGGATGGATGGATGGATGGATGGACGGACGGACGGACGGACGGACGGACGGACGGACGGACGGACGGACGGACGGACGGACGGACGGACGGACGGACGGACGGACGGACGGTATAGAAGTATAGAAAGTTGATGGATTTCATGATTTTTATAGACTGGTAATCATCATTCACCAAATATTTTTTATTTATTTTCTTCCTTCCCATGGGTTGTGGTGACACCACTTTGCATGCTCACAAATAATAAGAGCACTTTTTAGGCTTATTTGAAAGCAGTACTTAAAATGTAAATCTGAAAGTGAAACCAGTATACAGAACGACCGCCAGAAAGCTTAAAAGGTCCCGCTCCAGTTTCTCAGCCGCCACTTTTTAGAGGCCACACGATCACGGATGAAAGTGTTGCAAGTGTTTCCCTTTTTAAGGACTAATTACCCTACTCTGGGAGTTGTTTTTGGTGTAATGCTCATTTTGTAAGCTCTTTCCTTGTTCAGTCAAATTAAAATGTTACGAGACAGCCACACTGAACTTCAAGCTGTTCAACTGCAAATTAAGATCCAAAATGGCAACATATGGAGTCCATTAGTTCTGAAGAAGTGGCTCATGGGAGCTGAGTTGTGCTACTGTCAGCAACTAATGTTCTTGTCTCAGAAAATCTAAAAAAACTATAAAACATATTTAAATAATGAAATTGCAACGTTAATCTCTAAAGCTGAACGGAGGCTCTAAGTGAGGAAGTGAAACTCGGTGACAGAGATAAATGAGCTTTAGTGAGATGCAGGCGACTAGCCGGGGTCCTGTCCCACATACAGCTGAGCGAGAAGTGGAGCAGCGCTGTCTTCCTTCAGGTCCACGCAGACAAACTGGGTCATCCCCGTCAGTCACTGTACCAAGGTCAACCAGGAAATGCTTGAGCCAATCAGAGAGCAGGGAGGTGAGGCTGCCTGTGGCTCAGGACGGCAACAGGGAGAGATCTGTGTCTGCTGGGCCTGGTTATAGAACCTCAATGAGGACGGACTATTCATGCTTAAGCAGCACAAGGAAGTTTATGGTTTCATGTTAACACAGCAGTGAGAAAATGAAAGAATATTGTATGGTTTCAGGTGTGGTGTAGCTCTCACAGTCTGCTACCCCTACCACCAAAAATAAAACAACAACAGCCAAACTAACTTTGGACTCCTGTCACGGTCATGTGCACAAAAACTGAGCACGATGTGACTCATCAGTGATGATAAACGAGCTCTCAGAGCTAAAGTGGACACCGGGTGACTGAGAGTGTTCTGCAGTGGACAAGAACACGATGAGCGAGAACAAGCGTAAATCTTGGAGAGTCATTATAGTGACTTAACCTCCACAGCTATGAGGAACACCAAACCAAAAACAAAATTCCTTTCTTCATCATGGTTGCCTCCAATTTAAAAACAGTACTGTAGTTAAGACAGAGCCCTTAAACCTGCATACGTATATATAATCACTATATAATACTAACTCAATTCAATTCAATTCAATTTTATTTATATAGCGTAACACAACAAAAGTTGTCTCTAGACGCTTTCCAGAGACCCAGAACATGAACATAAACCCCTGAGCAATTATTACATGAACAATGGCAGGTAAAAACTCCCCTAGTTGGAGAAAAACCTTAAGCCAAACAGTGGCAAGGAAAAACTCCCCTTTAGGAGGGAGGAAACCTTGAGCAGGACCTGGATCATAAGGGGGGACCCTCCTGCTGAAGGCCAGACTGGGGGTCAGGGACGGCAAAAGCACAGCAGGCAGGTGGAAGCAGCAACGGGATGACCAGGGGTGGGGACCGCAGGCCAGCACGCAGCTCCCGAAGCTCCGGCCCAATCATCAAGCCCCAGGTTGGGGTGCAGGGTCAAAGGTTGAAAAGGGGCAGGGCCAGGGAGAGGAGTCTTGAGGGACGAACCCCCCCCAAAAGGGGCTGTTACCCTGCGCCCCTCACTCCCACACTGCAGGATCCGGTGTTTTGCATTCAGAGATGCTCTTCGCCACCGGCAGAGGATGCTGCAACAAAGTGCCCTGAGTGCTTTGTTGCAGCCCTAGCTAAAGACTAGGGCTGCCTACATTGTGCAATTTGTGCAATACTGTATGTAAGATTAAAGCTTTCATCAACAGGCCTGCATGCTGGGAGGAGCGGCTTCGCAACACCTCAACTATCCGGCTGATCTAAGGGAGCATGTTAGCTCCTTGAGCTGCCTTCAGTAAATTATTTGAAGCCAGATTAGCTGGACACGCAGGTCACTGATAAAAACCCTTGGTTGGGAGCACCAATCGTTATGTGTAAACTTCTCAAAGACGTATCACAGAGTCTCACAAACAAATCAGCGAGAGCCAATTAGAGAGCATGGCATGGGGTCAGATCACTCTGAGAAACCACGAACGTAAGGTGGAGATGTCGTACAACCCCCAACGAAGAGACAGCAAAGAAGAAATAAACACATGGCAACCAGTAATTACATAAATATCTTGCAATGCTCATTTCTCCCATAGGCCCGTTTAGAAACGTGCCCTGGCATCCCTGACGTAGGGATGGGCCGTATGGACTAAAACCAATTCAATTCATACCAATTCAACTCCATCTTTGTAACTATAAATCTATCACCACATTCAGTCTTTGGAGCCCCCAAATCACTGCTCCAAAAGAATACTAAATACTACTAAACTACATCAATTAAATTGAATTAATAAAAACCAATTAAATGAGTTCCATCTGTACTGCAAAACTGGAATGACTCAGATCCTCCATGTTTGTTACACAAACACGTATCAACGGGAATTTATCCTTCTTTCTTTCTTTCTCTCTTTCTCTTTCTTTCTTTCTTTCTTTCTTTCTTTCTTTCTTTCTTTCTCTCTCATTTCCTTCCTTCCTCCCTTCCTTCCTTCCGTCCTTCCATCCTCCCTTCCTTCCTTCCTTCCATCCTTCCTCCCTTCCTTCCTTCCATCCTTCCGTCCTTCCTTCCTCCTTTCCTTCCTTCCTCCCTTCCTTCCTTCCATCCTCCCTTCCTTTCTCCCTTCCTTCCTCCTTTCCTTCCTTCCGTCCTTCCATCCTCCCTTCCTTCCTTCCTTCCTTCCTTCCTTCCTTCCTTACTTCCTCCTTTCCTTCCTTCCTTCCTTCCTTCCTTCCTTCCATCCTTCCGTCCTTCCTTCCTCCTTTCCTTCCTTCCTCCCTTCCTTCCTTCCATCCTCCCTTCCTTCCTCCCTCCTTTCCTTCCTCCCTTCCTTCCATCCTTCCTTCCTTCCTTCCTTCCTTACTTCCTCCTTTCCTTCCTTCCTTCCTTCCTCCCTTCCTTCCATCCTTCCGTCCTTCCTTCCTCCCTCCTTTCCTTCCTCCCTTCCTTCCATCCTTCCTTCCTCCTTTCCTTCCTTCCTTCATGACAAATTCTTACCGTGGGGAATTTTTTTGATGGTAAATCGTGAACGGTAAAATATCACCCATTCCTACCCTGACATTTGTTTTGTTGACTACGCTTAAAGGGCTGAGTATACTTCTGCGTCACACACACGCAGAGCACACGGCGCACCCGTGGTGCCGTCACGAATCGTTCAGACTTCTCCGTCTCTCCATTTGGTCGCGGTGCAGTACCCCCCGCGGCCACTAGTTAGCGATCTTTTTCTGAATGGTTTATCCGACTTTTTCCGGTCACAGTAAATCAAAGAAATAAGGACAACTATTGTGCAAAAAACAAAAACAAAAAAAATCACATATAAACGAAGAAAAAAGCCCTGGAAGTTCACTACTGATTCAAACCGGAAACCGGAAATGCTTCGCTTTCAAACGAACCAATCACAGCCCTCTCGGTCTGCGTGTGGACGGCGTCTCCTCGACGCGTAGTTACAATTTTCGGGAGGTGCACGTCACTGACGGCGCATGTGACGGCGTGTCCTCTGCGTGTCCAAAAACCACACGCCGTAGACACGGCGTCGTTTTGACGCAGAAGTATAATTCAGCCTTAAGTCAGTGAACCAGGCAGATTCATCGTCAGATCATGTAGTGTGACCCCGTGTTGCTAGAGACTCCGGTAGCGACCTCTACACTCCCGTTTCCAAGACACTGAAATTGTGTCATCTGAACAATAAAGTAATCTGTCGATACTGAAAGTCATGTAGGATTAATGTGTTTCCACAAATCACAGATTTTTAAACCCCTCACTAAAATCTGACTGAATTACATTTTATCTTGTCAAGTTGTAAATGGCTGAGATATTTCCTCATGTCCTAAACAAGTAGTTATTACTACAACAGCAGGGTGCTAATATGAGACTCTCAAAGCTCATGAGACCAACTCAGTGAAGCAGACTGTTGGCCGGTCAGCAGGCTGGGGTTCGTTAAAGTCCTTAGACTGTAGCTCTTAATCCATCCAGGAATTAGCACTGCATCACGCTGCCTAATGCTACCAAGAAGCCCACAACCCCCACCGCCACCAAGCAAATGGCTGATCCAGCAACGGTCTGCAAGAAGTCAACAGAGTCTTTCCAACCATGTGGACTCATTAACGCTGAGCCGTCTCCTAAACCTGTTACCGACCAGTCCGTTACCCAGACGTCACGTGATGAACTTGTGTTGACAGACAGCTCAGGACGTCCCACATTCACCAATAACAAAAACATCTCTATTCAAAGGTCATGGCAACTTTTTAGCAGAAACGTCGCTTTTCTTTATACAGTGTTTTTCAATAAGTGTCTGGACGACTCATCGCGTTTTAACAAATGAAAATCTTTCAGGCACTATTGTTGTCTGTGAGGATTAGAAATGCCACCTCGACACTTCTGCTGGTGCTGACACAGACATCTGCACGGCTCCAAGTGTCCCCGAGGTCAAGAGCTGGAGCTGACATTTAAGGCCCGAGCACACGTGCAGCATTTCTTCAAAGTTTTAGAAAATCATTTTGGAACAACTATTCCAAAAAATAAGAAAAAAAAAAAAAAAGTCCAACATTTTTGTCAAACAGCTTCTTCTGTTAAAAAATTGTTTAATATTTGACAACTCGGCCTTCTTATGTGGAAAAAAACCCTACATTTTGTGTGAGCATGTGCAAACTTCCTTCACCAGTAATGAAGCTGACTTTTAATTTAATTTCAGAGTTACAGTACCGTGACAGACTGAATCAGGTCCATACAGGAGACCACATGAACAATTAGAGCTGTGTGTTAACGAGAGTATTGAAGTTATTTCAACATTAGATCCAAACATCGCCACATTAGACAGAAGAAAAGAAGAGGTAACCAAAATCTGTTGTGGGAACCTGGAGGCCTGACGTTCAGCGGTCCTGGAGCAGAGGAGAAGGGACTGAAAACATCTCTGCCGCCGGTAGAACAGCCAATGATTGCAGTGTTCGCCCGCTCCTCGTGTCTGTGTCATTTCTGCTCAAAGGAAATGTGGTGGCAGCTGGCACGCTGCAGGTCACATCCCAAATGTTTTGTATGCAGCGTGGACGACTGGAGCCATATGGCCCACAGCATCACGTGATGCACCAATATTGGATTAACACACACACACACACACACACACACACACACACACACACACACACACACACACACACACACACACACACACACACACACACACACACACACACACACACACACTCACACACACACACACACACACAGTAAACCTTGCTGTTGAGAATAACTACAATCTACAACAGAAAAACAGGATGCTTCCACGCTTCTATTGTTCAAGTACATCCTCTGATTGGCCTTGAGCTGTGTGCTTTAACTGCCGGCTTTATCGGGGGAATTCTCACGCAGTGAGAAGTCACTGGCTCGCTCAGCGATCTTATCAAACTCTAGCTTCCTACTGTGATGGAGTAATTACCAAATAGTGAATAAAGCAGTCTGCTCGGCTTCCTTGTCTATTGGTTTATTGGTTTACAGTGAGATATGTCTAAATATACAAGACTAATCCCCATCATCAGGGGTGCACGCCGTTGTGTATCTGCATTTCCAGACACATTTGTTTTTCTTGGGTGTTGATATTCAAGACTTCTGTATTGTTGCAAAACCGTCAAACGGATTACTCTGCACACGTTTCAAAGGGAAATATGCACTCCTTAAATGTCAGTGCACATTCATTGCATAGGGGAGAGAGAGAGAAAGAAAGAAAGAAAGAAAGAAAGAAAGAAAGAAAGAAAGAAAGAAAGAAAGAAAGAAAGAAAGAAAGAAAGAAAGAAAGAAAGAAAGAAAGAAAGAAAGAAAGAAAGAAGGAAGGAAGGAAGGAAGGAAGGAAGGAAGGAAGGAAGGAAGGAAGGAAGGAAGGAAGGAAGGAAGGAAGGAAGGAAGGAAGGAAGGAAGGAAGGAAGGAAGGAAGGAAGGAAGGAAGGAAGGAAGGAAGGAAGGAAGGAAGGAAGGAAGGAACGAACGAACGAACGAACGAACGAACGAACGAACGAACGAACGAACGAACGAACGAACGAACGAACGAACGAACGAACGAACGAACGAACGAACGAACGAACGAACGAACGAACGAACGAACGAACGAACGAACGAACGAACGAACGAACGAACGAACGAACGAACGAACGAACGAACGAACGAACGAACGAACGAACGAACGAACGAACGAACGAACGAACGAACGAACGAACGAACGAACGAACGAAAGAAAGAAAGAAAGAAAGAAAGAAAGAAAGAAAGAAAGAAAGAAAGAAAGAAAGAAAGAAAGAAAGAAAGAAAGAAAGAAAGAAAGACAGACAGAAAGAAAGAAAGAAAGAAAGAAAGAAAGAAAGAAAGAAAGAAAGAAAGAAAGAAAGAAAGAAAGAAGGAAGGAAGGAAAAGAAAAAGAAAAGGTTTTATTAAAGACTTAGTCAACCCTTACACAAACTTCAGAGTTGGATCAATAATAATAATAATAATAATAATGTATCACTTTGTCTTCTCTTTTACAGTTAATTTAGTTCCCATTTTCAATTTCTGCTTGGCCCCCGCTGAATTTTTACTCTGGCGTGGATCCCAGTGTGCATGTCTCACTGATGCTTTTAACACTGTGTTTGCGTTGCACATGTTGGATGAACAGTGTTTGATTTCTGTACTGAAGTGTATCACGTCCGGACCACCGTCACCATTCACAGTTCACTAATTAGCTTTTTAGTGTTGGTTTCTCAAATAACTGTGGTTCATGATAACCTGGAGGGTAAGTTGTGACTAAACTGAGACGCCCACCGTGGACCACACCATTAGATTCTTTTCTAACACTAAGATAGGAGAGAATCATCAAACCATACAGCAGTCTGTTCACAGCTACTCTTAGAAAACAAAACCGGTAAATAAATACATCAAACTTTAACGGCTCAGTTGGTCATTTGTGTTTTAATGGAGCACGACTGTGGTTCCGTGAGACACTTCCTGCCCCTGATGAGGACACTCTACACGTGTTTCCTGTTCCTGAGCCTCAGTGTCAGCTGCAGCCTAAAAGGCCCAATCTGAGTCTCAGGTTCAGCTCGTGAATACCAAATCAGATACATCTCTTTAACCTCTAGTTTTGGTGAAAAAACCTACCTATACAAACTGGCCAAACCAGTAAACACAGAGTTCAAATCAAACTGCAGGTTTGACAGCCTGAAGGAACTGAAAAGCATTCATTTATCATTGTTGATTACTCAACAACAAATATGGATTTTTGGATGACCTTATTACCAAGAGTGCAGGTTGGTATGTTGTTTCTCGTGTTCATGTAGCAATTATCACGACGCTGAAGGCTTTCACACCATGCTGCATTCATTCATTCATTATCTTACCCGCTTTATCCCTTGCGGGGTCACGGGGGTCTGCTGGAGCCTATCCCAGCTTATTTTAGGTGAGAGGCAGGGGTTACACCCTGGACAGGTCACCAGTCCATCGCAGGGCCACATGTAGACACACAAACCATGCTCACAATCACACTCACGCTCACACCTACGGACAATTTAGAATCACCATGCTGCATGATGAGGAAAAACAGGAGCACTGAGCGAGCGCTGGGAAGCCCCGCTGCCGAACCAAGACGGAGAAACGGCTCTCTGTTCCTCTGCTCTGCAGAGAACACTCACATCCTTGCAATGCTGCCAGAATGAAAATAGTGCAATTTGAAAGGAAGTGAAAAGGAAAAGAGTCTGTGGTTTAAATTTTTTTCAGATTGAAGATGTAAATGTCAACGCCGGGCTGGTAGAGTGAATTAACATGCAGGTTACACTCACTTCAGTCCCTTATCATCTTAGGAATACTAAAATAATAGCCTTCCTGTGTGACCTTGAGCCGTGTGTGTATGAGAGTGTGGTGTCAGTGTGTGTGTGTGTGTGTGTGTGTCTGGTCACTGTGGCAACAGTAACCAAGCAGCACAGTGAACTCCACTGAGCTCTGCCTGGAAGACGATGAGGACGCAGTACAATAGTCACATTTAAGTTGTCTTTAAAGCCTGAAACTTTGAAACCAGACAGTTGAAATTAGTGTGAGTTACACACAATTAAATATCTTAAACATGTTCTTCCACTGCCAAGCACAAAGGTCGGTGTTTATCAAAGCTTCCTCTAATGTTACGGTGCAAAAAGCAAGATGCAGTGTTTCATCAACAAGGGGAAGATCTGTAAATGGTGAAGGTGGGAAGGGAAGTTCAGCTCATTACTTCCCTAACCAGACCTCATCAAGTTCCTCCCTCGTTTACCTGTTTAACATGTAACAGGAAGAAATAAATCCTTCCTTTTTGTGTGGCAGGGTGTGCCTCAGGGATCCCTCTCAGGACCACTGCTTCTACATTTCTGTCCCACTTCAAAATCACAGTTAATGAATCTCCCTCTCCATCACTGCTCTGCTTTGTTCTGAGACCACGTTTGGAGTTGAAGAATCACTAACTATTCTCTTTAACTCAGGCTTCAAATCCAGGAAATGACAAGGAAAAAAATGTATTTGTTTGTCTCATAAAATCTCAAGGAAAAGCCAGCAGCCGCGGCTTTTATGCCTGTTATTAATACTTTTAAATCTTTTAACCACAACTGCTTGTCTTGCACGTCTTAGATCGTCTGACAGAATCACTCACTGGCATATTCTTATTTACAGAAAAAGCTTCGAACTACTGGTTTCAATTCAACAGATGTTTTTCAAACAGATGTTTATTCTTTCCCGTCACATTTGTTCCCAGAACTATTTGTTGAACTGGGATGAAAGTGCTTGAATGGTTGTCAATTATATCACTTTGTTTGCTGTAGCTCAGAAGTGTGTATTGAAAAGCTGAAGTCCAATTCACACAGTCAGTCTGTTCCACCTCTGTTGCTCCTTTGTTACTACTTGCTTCATTGCAGGAAATACACAGAGCAGAACATAAACAGAACATTTTCTTCCACCTCTTATATGCCACCTTAGTAGGTAGTAACAGAGGCAGAACTGAGGAAGCATGAGCAGCAGCAAACAACAAATGCATGACAGGAGAACAAGAACAGCTGAAAAATCCATATAACGGATCAAATCAGTCGGTGAAAAACGGACCAATTTCAGAACATCCACACAAGTGACAAGCGAGAGAAAGATACTGCAGTAATTGTCACCACAATTGGCAAAGACGCAGAAACCAACAGGACCAGCTGTAATAGGAATGTTGCTCCAGGAAGCCCAATCTGCTGAAGTCGAGCCACCGGCTCCTCCTGCAGCCGCAGGAACACGGCAGAGACCAGAGACCAGAGACCAGAGACGGAGCAGAGACCAGCTCTGCCATGTCCCCACTCAAACCACCAGGTCCTGACTTCATCTATTCAGCCATTTGCTTTATTCGATGCCAACTGAACAAAGCCTTGTTAGTGACCAGAGACGGTATTAATCGCTCCTTGACAGGGCAAGCAGCCACAAAGAGAGGGACCCTCTAATGTCATGATGCTTTGTGAAAGCACACATTAGAGAGGCAATAAACCACCTTAGTGGGCTTAGGGTGAATGTTCTTTTATCAAAGTGTGAATGAGACATTTTATTAAGACATAAAAAAAAAGCATCCACTCATACTAAAAATAATAAAGCTCTTAAACTTTGTTGCTTACATGTTGGTGAAACAGCTGTTTAAATCTTCATTATCATTATAAGATAGTGCTTTATTAGTAGTAGTAGTAGTATTGTTGTTGTTTGTATGATGATGATAATGACGATTATTATTATTATCATTATTATTATTATTATTATTATTATTATTATTATCTCAGTGAAACATTTCCAGGTTAGCTATGTTTAAACATACAGGACTGTCTCAGAAAATTAGAATATTGTGATAAAGTCCTTTATTTTCTGTAATGCAAAAAATTTGAGAAAACTCAAATATCCTATCTCAAAAAATTAGAATATTCTGGGAATCTTAATCTTAAACTGTAAGCCATAATCAGCAATATTAAAATAATAAAAGGCTTGCAATATTTCAGTTGATTTGTAATGAATCCAGAATGCAGGACATTTTTGTTGTCTTTATCACAATATTCTAATTTTCTGAGACAGTCCTGTAGAGGAATTCATTAATTAATCAAAAATTAGCAGGATGTCTAATTAAGCTAAATACATGTTTTATTTCACTCTCTCCTTTTTTTAAACAAAAAAATTATTTCCATAATTAGTTGAATTAATATCTCGTAAACATGATTAAATCAAAGTATTTACTTAACTGAATAACCAAATAAAACAACCCTTTAAGGCTAAACTTCCAAGACGCAGAATGTGTTTCAAGTCGACATCCATCCATAAGGTGAGGGAGTTCAAATGTGTGTAAATAATCCGACCTGCAGGACGGCTGGAGCTCTTTCTGCCTGACTGGATGTGGGTTCATGAGTAGATACGGGTTCAGTGATGAAGTGTCCGCTCACCGGCATCATGTTTGCGGCTCCGCGCCGCGGCGCGTCCAGCCCGGAGCGTCAGACGCGGCTCCCGCTGCGCGTCGCTCCGCCGGGCATCACGCTCACCTTCTCCCCCCGACCTGTTGCAGAGCCCGCGGGCCTCTCTCCTCCTCTCTCCTCCTCTCTCCTGCTCTCTCCTCCTTTCTCCTCCTCTCTCCTCCTCTCTCCTGCCGCTCCGTCCTCGGGGGGAATAATAAATGTTGATTGTCAGATAAAGCCCTGCCTGCAGCTGATGGAGAGCAGCACCGTCGCGGAGCAGGAGAACAAGGCGCCGCGGGCGAGCTGGCTCTGCCCCCTGCTGAGCACCAAATCCGGCTGCACGTCCAGCACCAGCCGGGCTCCGAGCGGGTCTGGGAAATTCAATCAGCAGGAGCGAGGATCCCGAGCCGGAGCGCTGCCGGCACGGCCCTTTCAAAATAAAGGCCTCGCATCCACAAGCTTGACAAGCCTATTTATCACATTTAAAGAATGAAAAAAAAGGGATGGGGCATTTATACCGTAGTACGACGGAGTATTAGGGCTAAACTAAGACAAAAGAAATTGGGAAATTACGAGAATAAAGTCATAATAATATGAGAATAAAGTCATAAAATTACGAGAATAAAGTCGTAATATTACGAGAATAAAGTCGTAATATTTCGAGAATAAAGTCGTAATATTACGAGAATAAAGTCGTAATATTAAATGTATTATAAATATATAAATATAACTTCACAAGATGGTCAATATTCAACATTTTAACACACTCTTCCTGTTAGAGTTCTCATAAATTACCACTTTATTCTTGTAATATTACGACTTTATTCTCATAAATTACGACTTTATTCTCGTAATGTTACGACTTTATTATCGTAATATTACAACTTTATTCTTGTAATTTTACGACTTTATTCTCTAATTTCCAATTTTTTTTGTCTTAGTTTGGCCCTAATACTCCATCTCCATCATATGGAAGCGTATTGCATTCACTTGAGAAAAAAAAATCTGCTCTGTTTTTCCTAATTAACGAGATAATCATCTCACAATTCTGAGAAAAGTTTTAATGAAAAAAATAATTCTGCTCTGTTTTTTCTGAATTAACGAGATAATTATCTCAGAATTATGAGAAAAGTTTTAATTAAAAAAAAATCTGATCTGTTTTTCTGAATTAACAAGATAATTATCTCAAAATCCTGAGAAAAGTTTTAATGAAAAAAAATCTGCTCTGTTTTTCTGAATTAACAGGATAATTATCTAAGAATTCTGAGAAAAATTTTAATGAAAAAAAATCTGCTCTGTTTTTTCTAAATTAACAAGATAATTATCTCAGAATTCCGAAAAAAGTTTTAATAATTCTGCTCTCTTTTTCTGAATTAACCAGATACTTCACAGCATGAAGAAGTTGTCATTCACTTGAGAGCTCAATTTCATGGAAGCAAACATGTTCTGCCTGTTCAGTTTAATCCAGTTGTATTTTGATTTTGGTTTAAAAATTTGGGCGATACTATTGTCTTTAAGTTATATAGATGGTATTGTTACTAGTTTGTCGACTTTGCGGAGGCGTTTTTTTTTTTTTCATTAAAACTTTTCTCGGAATTCTGAGATGATTATCTCGTTAATTCAGAAAAACAGACCAGATTTTTTCTCCCTCAAGTGAATGCAATACGCTTCTGTACATTTATAATAGTAAAATACAAATATAATGATTTTTTTTTCATACCCTAATAGGATTACATACACTCTGGGACAAAATGAAAACAACTAACAAAGTGAACAGCAATAACAAATAAAGCTTATTCATCATCAATAAAAGACTCAAAAAAATAACCCAAAAAACCCTGAAATGAACCATGAATGAATTGGAAAACATTTATGGGCAAACTGCTACAAAAACTTGATTTAAGTATGACCTGCTTTTACATCTTACCATTTGTGCATACACATTTTAACAAACACAATGTCACTGTCATCCACAGGAAAGATTCAGCTCTAATGTGTCTTATGTGACATATATAACGTCTTACTTATTAAGAGCTTTCACAATTACAATTGTATTCCAATCATTTTTTTTTTTTTTTTTTTACCTTGTCTGCACACATATTATTGATTGATACCATGACGGTAGAAACCAAAAGTGTATATATGTGCATTATTACTATATGTAATATATACATATATATACGCACACATATGCGTACACATACATAAATATACACATACAAACCCAGTGTTTTTTTTTTTTTTTTTTTTTTTTTTTGGGGGGGGAGGGGGTGGGGGGGGGGGGTGACGACATCCACTGCCAATCCAGGAAGCAGGAACACACGGAGGCACACGTCAAGCACTGGAAATCTGCAACAAAAAACCACAAACAAAGCACGAAACCGGCACGGAGCCAACCAAAACACGAACAGCAATCGACCTAAATCTTGAGATCTGATCGCAGTCTGAGCTAAGCTATCGCTACCGCTACCTAAACCCAAAAACTAGAGAGCCAGCATGCAGGTGAACAAGCCAGTGTGTATGTCTATGTGTGTGTGTGTGTATGTATATGATCATGCGTGTGTGTGTGTGTGTGTGTGTGTGTGTGTGTGTGTGTGTGTGTGTGTGTGTGTGTGTGTGTGTGTGTGTGTGTGTGCATGTGACTAAATGACTATATGTGTGTATGTGTGTGTGTGTGTGTGTGTGTGTGTGTGTGTGTGTGTGTGTGTGTGTGTGTGTGTGTGTGTGTGTAATAAACCAAACAAAGCTCCACCTGAAGTGTATCTATAGTGGGGGAGGGGGGGGAGCGACCCCGCCACCCGCGAGACCAGAGGCCGACAAGGAAGAGCCCGGAACCCAGGCCACCGGCAAACCCCACAGAGGGGAGAAGTAGGAGGGAGGCAACCCACCGCCCGCGAGGCCCCCCCCCCCGCCCGGCGGGGGGGGGGCGGAAAGAAGCAGCCAGGGATCCCGCGGCGGCGGACCGCGACCCAGGCAATCCCCGGCCACCCGGTCCGGGCCGGACACGCGGCCAGGAGGCCCTCACCCTTCAGGCCAACGACCCCCACCCGGCAGGGGGCCAGCCTGCCCGGAGAGACAGAGCCGCCCCGGCCGCCGACGCGGGCAGGCGCACCCGTCCCCCACGAAAGTGGCCCTCCAAGACCAGAGGGGCGCCCCGCCGTAGAGGCAGCGGGGGGGACCGGAGACGGGCCCGGAGAGAGGGAACCCCCCAACAAGGCGACACCCGCGCAGGCCCGACAACGGAGGGCCCCAGACCCAGGCATCCCATTCATTCATCCATTCACCTATCCGATACCTATACTAATAATAATATAATATACTATACATAATAATAATAATAATAATACTAATAATAATAATAATAATAATAATAATAATAACCATCTTTGTATAATATAATATTGATAAATTATTAAGTTTTTGATGTCCTGCCAATGGAGGCTCAAATCCTCCATGGCAGGACCCTTCCATACCGCATTCTCACCGACACAGACATACAATCACGCACCGTTTCCCCCTCCCCGGGGGGGTCCAGCACCGCCAGAAGGCACCCCAGGCTGCACGGCGGGCCCCGCCAGGCCCGGGTAACCCGACCCACCCGTCCGAGGCCCAGGCCGGTGAGGGAACGCGGGTGATGTGGGACCCCCTCCCGCCCCTTGTGTTGAGTGCATGTGATTAATGCCATAAAAACAGGGAGGAGGGAGGGCCAAGTATCGATTGACACCGACCCCCCCCCCTCCCGAACTACGTGTCCTTGTCAAGTGTATTTATAAAGTGTTGAATGTGCAGTGTCTAGTTTGCTGTTAAAACCGTGAGGCGGGGAGTGCCGGGCCACGCGGGACAGTGCCCCCCACGACCCGGACCCCCCCGCCTTTCGCCTATGTGCGTATGAATCGTGTAGGGGGGGCAAGAGGGGGAGCGGAGGCCGAAGCCAGGAGGCAGGACCAGCAAAGCTGGCCCTGATAAGACACCCGCGTCCCCCCACCGGCCATCCAGTAGACGGGGGCCGGCCCCCCGAGCCGGGCCAGGGCCCCACCGTACCTCCACGGGCGCCCCCGGAGCCGCCGGAGCCCCCAGACGGAGGGGGAAACGGTCCAACATCCTCCCATTCATACTGACAACATAAGACATAGATACCTGGGAATGGCGCCACCCCGCCGCCGCGCCCCGCCCGTGCACCCCCCGGTCAGGGGAGGCCCGATCTCCGGACCCGGCCCCACCCCCCCCCCGAGGCCACTTTATTCCAATCATATTAAAACTTAAAGGCTTGAATCAAGGCAACTGGAAGTCCTTTTATTAGTTCTTCAATGTATGCAGTGGTGGCCGTCAGGGCCAAAATAGGGCCTAAATATCTAAAAGTATTCATATTCTCTTCGTGCCATATTATGCTCCTTCCAGTGTCGTTGTTTTTATGTTAGATTTTTTCTCCAATCAGAATTCATCTATTGTATATTGCCAGGCTGTATGAAATCTGCCCGGGCATTCAACAACACGGGAGTCTGTGCACTGTAAGTGAACATATCAACATTAGAACATGTACCTAAATTATATATGTATATGTCCCAATGTTGATATTGGAATTTGGAGGTGTTCTACCAAATAGTTTTGTTAGAAATTGCTTTCCCTAATACATCAAAACTGTATGTGCACTCAGTACAATAAAGTGACTGCAATAAGATGCTGAAAAGAAGACCGCCATCACAATATATCAAAATATGACGCTTACTTCAGCCTGCTGCCTTCTTCTTGCTCCTGGCCCTCCCATCTTCCCTCCATACTCACTGATAAAAGCTTTAATAGAGTTTTGTGAGTCTGTGTCTTGAGGTTTTGCTTCACTTCCAAGGCCTGCAACGTGAAGCCAACAAAAGCATCCATCATCTGATCAGACACTTATGCAGACACGTATGATATCAGGGTCAGAATTCACACATCAAATTTCAGATTTGACAGATTACCTTGATTTACAATTAAAAACTCTGCGATCATTCTTGAACATTATTTTGCGAGATACTTTTTTTTATTGACTCTAACTTTATCCCAACTGAAAAATGCAAAAAAGCATAACATACCACAAGCGACTTTTCGGTTATAAGATTCGTATTTAATTACATTCTGGAGCCATTTAAAAATATATATATATATATATATATATATATTTTGTGTTCAGCTGACAATATGTGGGTTCCGTGCTTTTACTTTAAAGGATCATTTGTGTGTGTTGCAGTCTGACATGTTCAGCTTGACGGAGCCTCTTACCTCCATCTCCTGGCAGAACACTCCTTATTTCTCAGGTAGGAAATGTGTGAAATGCTGCACATGTATGACTCATGTTATGGCAACCTAAGAAAAAAAACAAGACAGGAACATATTTTTATGATGAGAAATCCTTTTACATATATATTTTTTGTAAAAATATTCTATATTTTCTAAAATTAAAATATATCCAATCTTGACCAGTTTTATATAAAAAAAAAACTTCATGAAAGGTGGTGCAGGGATAAACAAGGATGCTCTTTCACGTGCAGTTTATACTTGTATACTTTGGAACGTTCAATCTATCATCAGATCTAAGACAAAACTCTTCTCTGCAAATCCCCTTGATCAATCATCATCTGCAAATCCTCCTTTTGTTAAAACTCTTGCTGACTTACATGTAGCTAGTGATTTAGTTGAGTCTAGTTTATCTGAGGTGGGGATACAAAAGATTAGAATGGATGTTGTTTCATTATAAAACCATGTACAATGCAAATGTAATATTGTTAAAAGGAGTTACAGACAGCAGTCAGACTATTACAACATCCAACCAACATGGCAGTAATACGAGTCCATCTGTGTTCATCTGCTTACAGCCGGCTGGATTTAGACATTTAAACTGACTCATCAACACAACTATTTTGATAAAGAATTGTTCAATGTGATCAAATTTCAAGCCAAGACTACTAAATTCTCCAATTACATCATTATTTAACAAGAGTTGAGAGCTACCTCATCAATGTGGACGTATGTTGACGTATTAATCTAATATGAATGATCATTTGAAATGAAAGGCCCAGGTCACCAGTGTCCCAAAACTGTCCCACCGGCCACAGGGAGAGACGGGATAAGAAACACAGGGACACTGACGGATTTGGGGAGAAATTAAAATGTAGTAGTAGTTGAGGACATTTGGTAGTTATCTACTACCAAAGGTTTATGGCAGTTTCATCATAATTCTGTCATGTAAATATAACAAATAATAGTGGATAAGTATAATCAGTACTGGAGTTGAGGGGGGATGAGCGGGGATGAGGGGGGACGGCATCCCCTCCTGAAATAAAAACGGTCCAAATCATCCCCCCTTTCCATCCCTTATGTCATTTCATCAATGAATGTGGTTTTACTGCTATTTCAACATTTAGAGTCATCACCAGAAAAATAACTTACAGTATTTGACAATTTTCACCTGTTTCAAGTAAATTTTCATTTGAAATAAGTAGGAAAATCTGCCAGTGGGACAAGATTTATCTTCTTATAACAAGCAAAAAAATCTTGTTCCACTGGCAGATTTTTCTACTTATTTCAAGTGAAAATCTACTTGAAACAGGTGAAAATTGTTGTTTTTTCCAGTGATGAGTCTTGTTTTAAGTGTAATGCGATTTTTTTTTACTAAAATGAGACATTTTAACTAGAAATAAGACAAATATTCTTGTTAAGATTGTGAGTTTTTGCAGTGATCCATTTTACTTATCCTGTGAAGGACAGAGTCATATTGATAAGTTCAGAAAAGTGTTTTTTATTGTTGTGTTTTGATGTATTTGATGTAAGCCCAGTGGATATTTAAAGCTTACAGAAGGCTGCATTTAACTGCTGCTATGTCATTCCTGCAGTATTTCTGCAGGTGTTTTTGGTCACTGCTATTATTTGTAATATATTATATTATTTGTAACCAGCACAAATTATCTGTCCCCATATGATCAAATCCACCATCCCCCCTGATTTTCTATTACAACTCGAGTACTGGGTATAGTTGTAGTTAAAAGACAGAAGGTGCTCTAACTCTGGTGATTCCAGAGAGGCAGGCGGGGTATTTAAACTGGACAAGTGTCCCTCGTGAGGGCAAGAAGAAGTCCTGCCTTTGGATTTTATCAAAGAAGCAAAAGTCCTGTATCTTTTATAGATACTGAAACTCCAGAAAAGCCTGGGCCCTGACAATGTCTGGCGGTGTGCGCTGAAGCAATGTGCTGAGCAGCTACCACCCGTTTATACAGAATATTTCACTTCATCTTTTAACAAGCACAAGAGCAAACCTTGCCCACAACACCTCAAAGACTAAAGAAATGTCTGTTGATTTTTTTAAATCATATCAAACCAAACTGTACTCATATAGCATTTTTTGTACAATAAAACGCAGCACAAAGTGCTTTGGGAAGAGACTATTTCAGCCCACTTTTATCAAGGGAAATAGGATCAATCAAGTCAGTGACTGAATGTGAGCGTCTAGGTTTTATTCCCAAACATAAACTGACAGCATTCCTGGGATGCCAGTCTGAGCAGTAAGACCAGAAATGTACTTTTTACAGAAACTTCCTACAGTTAAGGCGGAACCTAAAAAGCTTGACACGTTATTTGTTGGTTTGGAAACGGATCTAAGTGGCAGAAGAAGATTGTAAGAAAGCCAGTAACAGCCATTCAGCTGCTGGGATCTACATGACCAGGTTTATTATTGTGTTTTTAAAGCTTGAGGTATTAACGTGGCCAGGTGCTTGCCCATGTTTTTAGACTGTTGGCATCCCTCTCTTTTTAAAAGAATAGGTTCTAACTGCCATTTACGCCACAGGCCATCACGTTCTTAAATATGGACAGAAAAAGGATGCCTGCTGGTGGTTTAAACAAAAATGTTTATTTTAATGTGTTTTCTTTGTTATGTTGAACATTAATGTCAAGCGACACCTGTTACAATACTAACTTTCCCCACAGGAACAAAAAAACTCATTGTATAGTATATTTAACCTGTATAACCCTAGACCCCATGACCCTGAACAGGCACATGACAATAAACTCTTCACACTTTCTGCATAACACATTAATAGAAATCCCAGAAGCAACTTTTTTTAAATCATATGTACAACCTCCATCATCATCATCATCATCATCATCATCATCTTCTCCCGCTTTATCCGTTCCCGGGTCGCGGGGGCAGCAGTCTCAGCAGGGATGCCCAGACTTCCTTCACCCCAGACACTTCCTCCTGCTCCTCTGGTACCCCTTTTACACCAAGCTGGTTCCAGGGCTGGTGCTAGTGCTGGTGCTAGAGCCGGTTCGCGGTTGGTTCTAAGTAAGAACCGTTTGCTTTTACACAGCTGGTGCTAGCCAGCAGCTGGCCAGAGAGCCACGTCATCACGTCACCACTCCCCCTCGTTTTCATCCCCACCCTGATCAGGAAGCTGAGAGCCAAAAGCTGTTTTAATTTCAGCTGTAGCGCTGTTAATATGGCACTTTATTAAGTTTTAATATTTTTTCAGGTAAAGTAACCTTTAAGATCCCCAACCTGGGCTAATTTCGGAATTTCTGGCTGACGGCCGGCTCCGGAGCTGATTTATGGTTCCGTGTTAAATCGACGCAGAGCCTACGGCGTAGGGTACGGCGTACGGCAATTTTTATTAAATAAATGGATCGAGCGTTGAAGACGGCGGTTAAGTTAGCAGACTCTTTTATTATGACATCCATTTATTTAATAAAAATTCCCGGCCCGCGGGGACGGGCTGGGAGCGGGCTCGGACGTGAGGGCACGGTGCCCGCCGTTACTGTTGATGGATTGTACTGTAGACCACTGCTGCTTCTGTTTTACATCCATTATTAAATAAATGGATGTAATAATAAAAGAGTCTGCTAACTTAACCGCCGTCTTCAACGCTCCGTTGTTTAAAAACGGCGCTCTTCCGTGTTTATTCTGCTTTGGTTGTTCAGTAACACCGTCCCCAGCCCCGCCCCCAGCCCCCGACAAAACTGGTTCTTTGAGCTGGCCCAGCTAAGAGTTGGTTCTCCTGTAGCCCCAGTTTTGAGAGCCAGGAGCCGGTGCTTAGGCTGTGTAAAACCAAAGAACTGGTGCTAAGCCCTGGAACCAGCTTGGTGTAAAAGGGGTATGGGGGGAGTCCGAGGCGTTCACAGGCCAGCCGAGAGACATAGTCTCTCCAGCGTGTCCTGGGACACGCCGTGGGACATGCCTGGAACACCTCCCTAGGGAGGAGGGACATGCCTGGAACACCTCCCTAGGGAGGAGGGACATGCCTCAATGTGAAGGAGCAGCGGCTCGACTCCGAGCTCCTCCCGGGTGACTGAACTCCTCACCCTATCTCTAAGGGAGCGTCCAGCCACCCTGCGGAGGAAACTCCTCTCAGCCGCTTGTATCCGCGATCTTGTCCTTTCGGTCACTACCCAAAGTTCATGACCATAGGTGAGGGTAGGTGCGTAGATTGACCGGAAAATCGAGAGCTTCGTCTTTCGACTCAGCTCCTTCTTCACCACGACGGTCCAGTACATCGACCGCATAACTGCGGACGCTGCACCGATCCGTCTGTCAATCTCACACTCCATCGTTCCCTCACTCGTGAACAAGATCCCGTTATGTACAACCTGTTGAAAGTAATTTAACTTTATCAAAAACAGGTTGTTGATGAAAACATATAGTGATCTTGCAGGTCTGCCTTTTACAGCAACTAGAGGGGAACATTTAGGTATCACAACTAGCAGGATGTGCAACTAACTCTTCCTCCAAATGAGGACAACTGACTGCTCTGTTTGCAGAAACTTCCTCTAAGTGTACTTTTGTTATTGACAATGATAATGTCAGAAAATGGTGACACTGGGAAGAGAAGTTCAGCTCAGTATTTCCTCCAGCCGACCTGGAGGTCACGTTAAAGGTCCTTTCTTGTTTACCTTTTAAAATTGAAAGAGACACAGAAATGAATTAGCTGGAAAACAAGAAAATCATTTTTTCATGTATTCAGATTTGCTCAAAGTTACTGGCAGCACGGCTGTCAGGAAAGAAATAAGATGACATCCTCAATCCATCACAGAGATACAACAAAAAAGTATTTTTTTATGCAATTCAAAGTAGTATTGGGTGAGTTTAACAGATATACAACATACAGTAATAAACCCCAGCATGTCTGGAGGAAAAAGCGTGTGTGAATCCATTAAACACTGATAACTTCGTAGTTTTTCATCTGATGGAAAATGTCACGTGACTGCAGTGAGACTTTTATTTTTCAACCGGAAGTGCTTTATACTACTTCCGGTAGTTCCTCCGCAGACATGAACACACGTGCATGGAGCTGTTAGTGCAACTCGGCAAGCTCTGATTTTAACGACTGTTTTACCAGGTAGAGTGACTTTAAAACACATTTCTACTCCATGAGAGTGTGAACTAGGAACCTCTTTTGCAGAGATGTTGGATTGTCAGAATCAGATAACGTCACGTTTTACCGTTGATAATATTTTGATTTCGATCTTTTTCACTTTTTACTGAAATAAATCTGCTAATGAAAAAAAAAAATAAGATAAAATGAGCTGCAAGAATTCATGAATATATTTTAGATTATTCGGCATGGTGCTGCTAGCCAATCTTTACTTTGTTAACTAGGAAAAACAATATTCTTGTTTTGAAAATGACGTTGGCCGTGCTCGCAGTTGTAAACAAGGAAGCTAAAATGACTACCTTGGATATGAAGATCTTTATTTTCACAACCTTTTTCATCACGCAATGTATGCCGAAAGCAAGTGTGTCTCTTTTTGATTCATAATGTTCATTTTCAGCAGCTCTTCTGTATTAAACTACTTGTAAGCTTTGACTTTACTGATTGATGTGGGTTTTTTGTATGGAGTTTGGTTGCTAATCGCTGGCTATTTGCGTCACTGCTAACATTGCCGGGACAATTCACCCGTAGTTAAAGCTGGGTTTTGTTTCTTTTTTTAAATTTAACTTGTGGATATGACTTTCGCGACGATCTAGCACAGATAATAATCTAGTGATAGCTACCCAGACATTCAAGGCTAATATACAGGTCAGGACTGTCTCAGAAAATTAGAATATTGTGATAAAGTTCTTTATTTTCTGAAATGCAATTTAAAAAAAAAAAAAAAGTCATACATTCTGGATTCATTACAAATCAACTGAAATATTGCAAGCCTTTTATTATTTTAATATTGCTGATTATGGCTTACAGTTTAAGATTAAGATTCCCAGAATATTCAAATTTTTTGAGATAGGATATTTGAGTTTTCTTAAACTGTAAGCCATGATCAGCAATATTAAAATAATAAAAGGCTTGCAATATTTCAGTTGATTTGTAATGAATCCAGAATGTATGACATTTTTGTTTTTGTAATTGCATTACAGAAAATCACAATATTCAAATTTTCTGAGACAGTCCTGTAGTTGCCTAATAGGCCCATGATGAAAGTACGAGTCAATTGCGAGCTGCCGGAAGAGACAGAATGATTTATTCGATCAGTTTATGATTCAGAAATAGCAGTAGGAAACACATTGTTTTAAAAATACACTGTTTTCCTCCTCCAGAAGCACAAAACTGAAGATGGAGCAGAGGAAGGACTCGCTGGTCTCGAAGGGGAAGCAGCAGCAGCATGTGGGGAGTGACAGCGATGAAGACTCGGATGTGGAGAAGAACTATGCCCTGTTAGTCAAGAGAGGAGGACCAAGCGGGGGGATGGAGGAGTATAATAATAGTGACGAAGAAGAGTTTGAAGGTAGTGAAGAAGGGGAAGAAGTTGAGGACCAATCCGAAGGCACAGATGAGGAGGAGTCTAAAGCTGGTGAAGAAGAAGAGGGATCACATGTAGGGGAACAGGGGGATTCTGATGATGGTGAGAAAGAGGGAGATGAAGGTGAGAAAGAGGTAGATGAAGATGGTGAAAGTAGCGAAGCCTCAGAGGAGGACACAGAAGATGATGAAGACCCAGAAGGTGGCGGTGGAAGTGAGATCCACACAAAAGAAGACATCAGAAACGGTGAGGACGTCCACAGCTGCAGCATAAGAACACTTTTTACATCTGTTTTTGCAGAAAACTACATTTCTATAAAAATCTGTTATACCATTTTCTTGTTAAAGTACAATAACCAGGAGTCATGTTTGAATGAAAATCAAAAGACATGTCCTATGTCAGGGACTGTCAACCGGTGGTCCGCGGCCCTCTGGTGGTCCGTGGTGGTATTTCAGGCGGTCCGTGAAATTGTAAATGGAAAAACAATTATATTTAAAACAAAAAATGTATTTATTCTTTAGACTTAATTTATGTTCCATTTACTATTCATTTTTGTGAATAATTTACCCATCCAAATTATGTAAAATGAGTGACAGTGAACTTTGTAATATTATAAGCCCTCTTGGCTTCCTATTGTTCATTTTTCATTGACTGTTTTTTATTTATTTTTATTTTACCAGGTTAGTCCCATTGAGATCGAGGATCTCTTTTTCAAGGAATACCTGGCCTCAAGGGAGACCTTTGGTTTTTTTTTATAGCAAAAGGTGCACATAAAAATATACCCTGATGCAAATAAATAGCCGATATAGGCCCATACTCTTATTTAAAAGCAAGGTGCAAAATAAAACAAACATCGTCAAAAGCAGCTGGTCCCAGAGTTGCTTCTTGGTTATAATGGTCATCCCTGGGACAAAACCAGCTGAAAACCTCTATCCTATGTAATGAAGCTAAAAAAAACTGTTCATTTATTGAGTTGTTTGTTTTGTAACTGAGTAAAATGTTCTGCCTGGTATGAACCTGCGTCCGGAGCAGTAGGGTCCATAATGTGCAGCGCTGAGGTCAGGTCTGAACAAAAGTGAGTTCACTTGGGGATAATTTCAGATCTGTTCACTCAGGGTTGGTGTTGGGGATGCATGTGTCCATGTTCTCATAACAGTCTGAGCACAAACCATCCACACATCAATGTTTATTTAGAGCGTGTATTCATGCTCTTCTTCAAAGGCTGTGTCCAAACTTTTCCTGCTGCCACGGTTGTTGCTGCTGCTTCTTTATTGTGTCTGTCGGCTGCACAGCATCGTCACAACCCTGCGTGGGGTTTTCAGCCTCACTGTGACCCCCCCCATGCTTTGCTCTCTCACTGCCTATTGCTCACAGATGGAGTCACTAATGGTCATGTATATTTAATATATCACTCTGGTGTCAGAGATTGCTCGGTGGGACACTGAACATGTTTGCATTACCATTTACTTTGTCCACTTCTAATCTAAACTTCAAAGCATTTGTGTTTTTTATGCATAGACAACATAAAACATCACATAAATGAGACCAAATGTGAAGTGGGAGACTTGACTGGTGCAGAATGGAAGTGATGGCAGCTTTTATTGGTGGCATCAGTTCCAGGGGATGGCAGAGGAACACCCAGCCATATATAGATATATATTTCTGCAGCACTCTGGTGCAGCAAAGCCAAGTGCATTTGCATAGGAAACGTACCACATAGGGCTGGGCGATATGGACCAAAAGTCATATCGCAATATTTTCTAACTGAATGGCAATACTCGATATATATCGATATTATTTCTGTGCCATAATTGGGGTTTCCCCCAAAGCATTATAGCATAGCATCTCTGTTAGCTTCACTTTTTTCTGAGGCAAACCCTTAAAAAAACAGTCAGTTTTAATACAAAGCCTCGTGCCAAATGTCACACAGGTACCTTTAGGTCTGCACAATATCAAAATGTATAAAACAAATTAAATGAAAATAAACTGCCTGCATATATAGAATAAAAATGCTTCTTGAATAAAATAAAACAAATATCCCTTTCCTGCATAACAATTAAATTAAAATACACTGTGTAATTAATACAATGTAGACAGTAACAGGCAGACTTTTCCACTGAGGTTGACAGTTGTGCAAATAACAAAACATTTGTGCAAATCTCGAATAAAACATTCAAGTCAATTTGTCACAAAATAAGCTATATCAAAATTGAAAAAAAAAGAAACTATATCGATATAAACGATATTGTCTCGTACCATGTCGCGTTTGAAAATATATCGATATATATTAAATTCTCGATATATCGCCCAGCACTAGTACCGCATTAATTCTGTTATATCTGATATAACTGATTCCTCTTGCCTGGCCACATTTTAGGTGCACAGTATATCCAGAGTGGGATCAGCAAAGGACAGTTATTAAAGCATCAACTTTCTGTGTCTGATGCAGGCCACCTCACCCAGGTGGTGTGAACATAATCTTTGATAGATCTTTGAGTAGTTCACACCTGGTGAATGATTGTTGCTGCTGCATGCCATTGGTCAGCGGGGGCTGTGGATTCAACCATTTGTACATAAACCAAACTAAACAGTTGATCAAATAGAGTTTGAAAACCCTTCAGCGCTACAGTCGGATGCATTTTAAAATCAAAACTCATTTACAGAGAATTCTAAAGTATCCTCTTTTATGAATGACTTATGTTCCTAAAAAGGAGAACTGGGGTCTCCAGGAAATATCTGGTTTAGAGCGGCACGGTACGGATGTGTGTCCCAGTTAAAGGACACGGGAACGGATTTCCAGGTCAGATTAATTTATTTAACTGTAACAATACAAACAAGAGAAAAACGTATTAATATACCGAAACCAGAATATAAGTAAATAACATAACATACATGTTTCATTAATGTATTCATCAATCAAATAATACAGCAAATGACCAATTAACATTAACACACCACCTCCAAAGAGGTTTATAAACAATAGAAATGAACATAGTAGCATAACTAATACACTACATAATAGTAGAGGTGGGTGCAATTCATCGATGTGTTGATGCATCGCGATGCGTCACGTGACGATTTGTAATCGATTATGGTCCAGTAAAAAAAAAAATATTTTTTTTTTTTAAGTTATCCTATCCAGATTCCAGACTGAATAAGCTGCGGAATCATTTCATTTTCAAGAATGCACATTTCTTACTGTTCACTTGAAATATGGCAGATATGTTTACACTAAATAAATTTGATGGAAATACATATCTTGTTTACTTGAATTAATGAACTCATTAAATCCAGGGCTTGACCGTTTTCAGTGGTTTCCGCCAATAGAGGGCGCTCTCATGCAAGTGCAGCTTTCCCTGGTCAAAGTTAAGTAAGTCAAAGAGCAAATGTTTACATAGTCATAAAATAAGTTATTTTGTGTCTTTGAAAAATACATGTCAAATGTTCAAACAACCTTGTTATTTACTTAATGAGTGTTAGAGGAACTGAGTTAATTGATTGGCTATTTATTTACAAATGTAGCCACAGATGAAGACAAAATCAATCTTGTATGGAAAAAAGCATTAAAAATCACAATAATCGAAGAATCGTGGCACCAATAATCGAATCGAATCGACAATCGTTATAATCGAAGAATCGAATAATCGAAGCTCCAATAATCGAAATCAAATTGAATCGTGAGGTACCCTTGTTTGCACACCCCTACATAATAGCAATTTAACTGTAGCTTAAACAAAGTGTGAACGGATAAACATGCTGGCGTTCAGTTCACCTTATGTCAATAAGCTCACCTTTAGGCTTCTACACACAGTAATAAACTAAAAAAACAGGTGGATAGTTAAAACAGACGAAGAAAAGGGCACCATCTATCTGCAGCCACGTGAAGGAAAAAGTAAACTGCCTTCACTCGACGGTTGTGGTGCATTCAGGGACCGTTGGTAAAGTCTGGTGAGTTCAGTGACGTAGGACATTTCAACCAACAATTGAAAAATGAATGATATAAAATACTATGAACTAGTAACAACATAAACAGTGTGGGCTTTCTAACAGTTCCTTCATGGGAGAAACAGCCCTGCTCTGTCTGTGTTGGTCCTGGTCGTGTTCTTGGTCTGTTTTCCCAGTGAGGGCCTAAAGGCAAAGGTTTACCAATCAACCGTTACCCGTTGTGCTCTCTCGTCTCCCCCTAGAACTGTCCACCATGTCCTTTGAAGACATCATGAAGCTACAGAACAAAGTGGGAACCAAAGTCTACAACGAGGTTGCATACGGCAGCAGCAAGAGTCAGAAGCCCAGCAAGAAGAAGAGACTCAACAAGAACAGGTGAGTGTGTCTGCGCGGGACCTCGGCCACCGACCTCCCCGTCTTCTTACCCTGCATTCACACTGAAAGAGTCAAAAATCTCCCGACGCCAGCATCTCGCTGTTTGGAGCGTTCACACTGAAAGCGGCATGTACTGTCGACGGCTGCAGTGGGCGGGGCTAAAGCTACAGTGGGCGGGGCTAACGCCGCAGTGGGCGGGGCTAAAGCTGCAGTGGGCGGGGCTAGAGCTGCAGTGGGTGCTGCAGAACTGGAGGGAACAGTGTATATAGTCTACTCATATAGCGTACACATCTTCAGTTTCCTATTTCACCATAGATCACACTTTGGGACGCCTTCTTTATATTTTAGCGTTATTTCCTCGTAGATAAGAGTGAGTTTGATGCTCCTTAACAAGTTTGGTTCTGGATCAACATCAACCCAGGGAGCCCTTGCTCCCGGTGGCTGATTTATGATTCCACGTCACACCAACGGAGAGCCGACGGCGTAGGGTACGCAGCGACGCACACCGCACCGCGACCCTACGCCGTCGATTTAACGCAGAACCATAATTCAGGCGAAGCTGCAGTCTGTCTGCGCTGATACTGACAGAGGGTCGGAGCGGATTTGGTCATGATGTTTAACCTGTGTTTTGTGATTAATAAGCACGGGTTTTAATTATTTTTCGTTGGATCAATGTAGTAAATAAAATCGTTGGGACCATCCAGCTCCTCAACCATCAGTTATGTGTTTCACATGATCAGTTCAGGTAAAAACGGCAGTCAAATCAGCAAAAATGTCAGTTTGCTGGATGAAATATATTAATTCCTGATAGAATAAGTTTGTTAGTGCACAGCTCTGCTCATGTATGCATGTGAATGAGTGTACGTTTGTGTGTACATGAAAGTACAATCTGCATTGAGGCTTCTCACTTCAGGAATCCCGGTCTGTGATTGGACGCTGCCTCGGCATCGCTGCTGCTCATTTAAATAAAGTTCAGATTTTTCAACTTCAAATTGACGCGCTGCTCCCGCCGGTCCCGCCGCTTCTTGCCATGCGTTTTCATAGACAATGAATGGCAGCCGGCTGTCGTGATGCTTTCAGTGTGAAGGCAGGGTCAGGTGCTTCAAAGCAGGAAAGGGCGGCTCTGGGAGTATTGGCTCATCCCGTACAAGCACCTTTTCCAGTCCACCTCTTTCAGATTGTTAGAGTCTGTGTTTGTGGTTTCAGGCCCGTGGAGATCTCAGCCAAGAAGCGGACCCCCTTCCTCCGTCAGGTGGTCCCCGTCAAGAAACAGGTGGGTGAAGAGAGCCTGGTGCACGGAGACTGTTCCCACAGAAACGTCCCTGTTTGATGGAACGTGCTTGTTTGTCGTTTGTGCTGCAGACACTGAGAGATCCTCGGTTCGACGACCTGTCTGGAGAATACAAACCCGAAATCTTTGAGAAGACATACAAGTTCATCAATGACATCAAACAAAGAGAGAAAGAGGTGAGAACACTGGAATGGAAGCAGAACGGAGAAATGCAGGATCAGCTCTGCACCCCCCAGAGTCCTGGAGGGAGTGGGAGGTTTCCAACTGTCCGCTGGATTTGTGGTGCTTTTCCACTAGAACCTACTCAGCCCAACTCCACTCGCCTCGGTTTGGTTCTTCTCCACTAGGGGTCTAACTAGAGTAGATACTTTTCTGTATCTATTCTGCCGAGGTTCTAAGCTGCTGAGTCGGCTGTATCTGACATCATCACACTACAGGCCACCGATTGGTCGGGGGGTTGGAGTCAGACGTCTGAGTCAGGAGGAGGAAATCAGAGAAAGAGACTCTGACGGATTCTTGTTCATTTTATTCAACCAGCAACGACAGCAAAAATCTGTTTGATGATCCAACTCTGAGGGTCAGATGTTCATAAACCTGGTGCTGAGGAGAGAATTAAAAAGATCTAGACGGAGATAAGGAACGACCAGATAAGCGGTCGGCAACACAAAATGTTGAAAGAGCCAAATTGGACCAAAAACACAAAAAACAAATGTCTGGAGCCGCAAAAAATGAAAAAGTCTTGTATCAGCCTTAGAATGAAGACAACACATGCTGCATGTTTCTATATTAGTTATAACTGGGGGAAGATTTATTTTTCATTATGCGCTTCGAGAAAAAAGTCGAAAATGTTGAGAAAAAAGTCGAAATGTCAAGGAAATAGTCAAAATTTCAGGAAAAAGGTTGAAATGTCTAGATAGGAAAGGAAAAAGTAAAAAAAGAAGGAAAAAAAGGGAAAACATTTTTTTTTTTTTTAAAGCTCCAGGAGCCACTAGGGCAGCGCTAAAGAGCTGCCCTAGTCCCCTAGCGCATTCGGCTCTAGAGCCGTGGGTTGCTGACTCCTGGACCAGATCTACCAGGAGCTCTGTCTCTTCAGAGCTGCTCACGGCTCCAGCTGACTTTTCAGCAGCAGTAAGACAAACAGTTCAGTTTATTTTCGGTCATGACAGCACAAACAAAAAAAAATAAGACAAACATATTGTCAACAAACAATTGTCAACAAACAAAAGAAAAGCATCGCCGCTTGAAGTTTCTCTCACTCATTTTTTAACCTGACATCGAACACAAGCCACAGACCCAACAGCACATCTATCATCTCCTCCAGGTTCTACATCTTTAGTGTTGTCTTCTCCGTTTAGAAACACAATCAAATACGTCACAGCAGCTTCTCCAACCTCCTACTTCTGCTCCAGGTGCTGAATTGTAGTGGAAAAGAAACCAGGCCGAGCTGATATGAGTAGAGCCGAGTAGATACTAGTGTAAAAGCGCCGTTAGATAAGCGAATGGCAGAATACCTTCTCCATGTTGGTGCTGCCTTGAGTTGAGGACTTTAGTCGGTCAATGTACGGTCCCACCTCCACACTGAGGATTTCTTTGTTGTGGTTTGGGCATCTTTATTGGTGAAGCAGCTCTGGGCCGACCTGCGGCCTGGAGCCAGATGCCTGGAGCGAGATGTGTGGAGGTTAGTGGATGGGTGGATGGACAGCTGTGGCTCAGGGGGGCTCAGTACATTTGATTTGATTTTGAGTTTTTATTTCGGTCCATTTGGATACAACATAATACAACATAAAAAAAGGTCCAATATATTAAATGGCACCGAAAAGGTATAGGCTGAAGCCAAGGCTTATTATGCCAACCCTTTTATGAACCTCAACTCAGGAGGTTTTACACAAAACAAAACGAATAATTTGGGTTCAAACATTGAAAAAGAATGGATATATTGGAAAAGTAACAGAAGTATCTAGACAAGAAGCAAAGACAAAAAAAGAACAAAGATGAAAACAAAACAAAAAACATACTATAAATGGCAAGGAGTGACAAATGAAGTGGTTCTTGGCAAGAGACTGTACAGCGCGGAGAGTAGAGGTTAAGAGTAGGGTGTGCAAAAAAGAAAAAGAAAATTTTTTACATACCAAGTGGCTTACAGGGACCTGGTATGATGTGGTGCTGCTTCACCAACTCCTCGGCTAAACGGCCGCGGAGAGCAGTCATGCAAACACTTGCTTCAATTTGCTACTATCATGGTATTTATTCTAATATTATCATATCAATGTTTGAACATGGGTGGAACTACGGGACCTTCCATCCCTCTACCCATATAGGCGCGTTGGGAGCCGCTTCAGTGCAGACACTGCTGCTGTGGACCTGGATTGAAGCTGTGAACATGTACTTGTGTGCAGGTTGTCAAGAAGCAGCTGAAGAAGACGAAGAAGAGCAACCAGAAGAAGGAGGAGCTGCAGTTCCTGCTGAAGAGATTGGTGAGTTTCTGCATTAACTCTGGAACCTAAAATGTAGTCTCTTTAGACTAAATTCATTTTTGTAAGCATTTCACGTCCGGTGGAAAAGGAAACAACTGCACTTCTGGATAAAGGAAGAATCCGTGTCTTGTTTCCTGCCTCCTTTGAACCAGTGATAATATGAGCAGGTGGAGGACACTGCAGTTTCCAATATGGAGACGTAATCACACATGCGCTGCAGCCCCAACATTTCATGGGGGGGTTAAATGTGGGAACACAGATTTCCAACATCTTTTGTGAATTTCCTGAGATCTCCCAGCCAGTTCCCAGGGAATAACCCAGGAAAATGCTCACACAATGGCTTCTTCTGTGGGTTGTATCTGTCCTGGTTCCATCACTTACATGCATGAGTGTACCAGATGGGGGGTCTGTGTTAAATTTGTCCCACGTGACTTTCTACAGGAGAACCAGGAGCGAGCGAGACAGAGCCGAGAGCAGAAGAGAGAGAGGGAGCTGGAGTTCAAGAGGCAGCAGAGAGAGAGAGCCAATCAGGGAACACAGCCGTTCTTCCTCAAGAAGTGTAAGGACGGAGTCTGTCTGTCTGTCTGTCTGTCTGTCTGTCTGTCTGTCTGTCTGTCTGTCTGCAAATTAGGGGTGTAACAATATTTCGTGCCACGAAATTTCGCGATACGAAAACGTCACAATACGTGTCGTGGAGGTGACAAACTGTATCTGATATTGGGTTATTAATATTAATCTATTGTGTTGACTAGTAACGACTGCGCCTCGACCCGCGGACCAAAATCTTCCTCCGCTCAGAAGAAACTAGTCCCGTTTTGAGTAGGATAAACACGGGGAAACCTCTGCTGAGTTCCAGTGTACTTTAATGTCCCTCAACAGTGTAGGATTTTAGAACATCAACACAGCACCTAGTGCCGTACTGTGGCGTATCACTCCGCCCAATCTAAAACAGACTAATCACTACAGATAAACTGACTAGTGTCATCATAGTCCCTGATTTACATCAGAATATACTGAATATATTTATAAAATAATGAACCCTGAATTACCAAAATAACCTTCTTAACAAAAATAAATCTCCTCTTACACTTATAAGGTGAGCATGAATCAATCTCTTTTATGATGTAAAATTGTATGTATTTATTTACTTTTATTTATTTATTTAATTTTAGTTGTTAAATTTCTGGAAAAGAAAAAAGTCAAATCATACATGAGAGAAACTATTCAGTTTGTGGGTAAATATTTTTACTTGTATGAAACTGAAGATCATAATGCAAACCTGACATTTACTTTTAGTTCAGTTTGTGGAAAATGGTTGGCCTGGCTTTCTCTTTAAAACTTAAACAGTTATAAAGCATTACAAACTGGAACAATAGGGCAAACGCACAGCATTGTTTTGTATTTTGTGTCTTTCAAATAAAAGACAATTTTTTCCAGTCATATGTTCCTCATTCAAGGTTGTTAAAAAAATACTGCTATAATATCATATAGTATCGTGACCTCAATATCATGTATCGTATGGTGAGATTAGTGTATTGTTACAGCCCTACTGCAAATGTACTTGTGAAAACATTTGGACAAGTGTGAGCAGACAACCATTAGAAATGTTAAACTGTTATTTCATCTACTTACACTCTTTATACAAACGGTTTGGAAACGTCTTTGTTTCGTCTTTTCTTCTTTGCTCAGCTGAGAAGAAGAAGCTGCAGCTGGCTGAGAAATACCAGGAGCTGAAGAAGAGCGGCAAGCTGGAGAACTTCCTCAGCAAGAAGAGGAAGAGGAACGCCACGAAGGACCGCAGGAAGCTGCCCCGACAGCCGCAGAACTAGAACGATGCCTGAAGCACGAGGAGGACGAAGAGGATCCCCGCTGGGAAACGGATGGAAATGAGAACTCTTCCTCCTCCCGTCTGCCAGCAGTCTCCCTGCACTGCAGCATCTCAGCCTGCAGGGGGAGCTGTTGGACTTTCCACTGATTCAATCTTACGGCGTGTTTAAGGACGTTTGGAGACGTCAATATTTGTGGATAAAATGCTTAAAAACACCTTGTGTGTTTTGAATTTGAAATCCAGCCTCACAGATACGGTTGTCATGGAGACAGCTGAGTTGATGACCTGGCTGCATAAATCTCCCTCATACCCAGGAAAGTCCAAGCCAGGGATGTTTAACTGGCTGTCGGTGGGTCAGTGAAACAAAACAAATGAAATGTGCAGCAGGATCACAATGATAGAAGAATTGCACCTGAATGTGAAATACCTTTCTTGCAAGACAGCAGTTCTTGACTGAGTTTAGTTTACTTCAAATGTCCTCATTGTTCCTGAAGGATCTGTACTAGGTTTATTACACTATATTTCTGTTTCATGGTCAATAATTCCTGACGATGAGAGAGATATATTCTCTGGAACAGCCGTTCCTCTTGCAGCTGGATGGAGTGACTCAGAAAGAAACGTTATCAAACCAACTACTGAGTGGAAATGATGCACCAGAAGTCTGTCCATGTTCCTTTTCTTACCATCCTCATTGTATTTTTTTAAATAAAACGGTGTTGGTGACTGCAGGGTGTGCTGGGACAACTGTTAAGCTGCACCTGTTATTGTTATTGCACCTGATTCTGTTCATACTAAGGCTTTCTATGCATGTAAATGGTTCACACACACCAGTATTTCTGTGTTCTGTGCCTCCTTTAAGGGAGGTTGATTCATGGCACTCTTTTGGGACACCACATATACTCTGAAGTGGTGGCAATGCTGGCCCTGGGCGGCCGTGAAGCAACACTGACTACGTTTACATGCAGTCAAAATTCGGGTTATTGCTAATATTCCAGTTACTGAAACGAGGCATGGAGAACGTGATGATGTAATTACCGTCATTTCCACTTCTTCTTCCTGTATCCAAATTCAAAACAAATGCTGCTTCGCCCAACTTTTCTCTCACCTTTTAAATCTGGCTATCCCAGTTCTTTGTACCGTCTACAAATGCAGAAATGTTCATATCCTTCATTACATTTATGAAGTGATTAGTCTCCTCCTCACTCCAAAAGTGATCTGGTCTTGTGTTTCTCCGTGTTTATAAGAACTTCCTGGACTCAAAAGACCAGGATTCCTTGTGAACAGAGCATGTGCAGAAAACAAGTTCATGTTCCGTTTGATGGGGATATTCCCAGGGCTCATATTGGGGTTTTTAAAAACCGGAATATGAGCAAATTCAGGTTATTCAAAGGGATTATTGGTGTTTACATGGCCGTGCAAATTCGGGTTATTGCCAATATTCAGGTTTTAAAAGGGTTATTGATGCATGGAAACACAGTCACTGAGGTGCCAGTAATGCATTTAAGATGACGCTGGTGTTATTACCCTCTGTTCGCGTGGACAAAGCAGTGCAGGGACGAGCCCTTTCAAGTGTCTAATTGATGGCGTGTCATGTAGTGACAACTTCTACAACTCCAGGCCTGCTTTCCACACACTGTTAAATGTATCATGTCCGTGTAAAAAGACATTTCCGGTGTCAGTTCTCACCTCTTTAGGGTGCACGGACGAGTCCTAGCATGATCAACCCCTCATGTCTGTTTGATTTGGTTCAGTGCTGTAATCTGCACAGTCGGCACAATCCCTGCTCTCCGGCACAGTTGGAAGAGTGTTGGGAAATGTCATGGTTGTGCATGGAAAAGGCACGTGCACAATGATGATGGGCTGTAGTGATGTGTAGATGCAACACTACCTCACTGCCATTCAACATGCTGCTTGATCAACACATTTGAACTGTTAGAGCAGGGGTCGGCAACCCGCATGCGGCTCTTTAGCGCCGCCTTAGTGGCTCCTTGGAGCTTTTTCAAAAATGTTTTACCTTTTTTTTTTTCTTCCTTTTTTTCTTCTTTTTTTCTTTTTTTTCTTTTCTTCTTTTTTCCCTTTTTTTCCTCTTTCTTTTCTTCCTTTTTCCTTTCCTTCTTAATCTCAACATTTTGACTTTTTTCTCGACATTTCGACTTTTTCTCGAAATTTCGTCTTTTTTCTCGAAGTGCTTAATGAAAAAAAAAATCTTCCCCCAGTTATAATTAATATAGAAACATGCAGCATGTGTTGTCTTCATTCTAAGGCTGATACAAGACTTTTCATTTTTTGCGGCTCCAGACATATTTGTTTTTTGTGTTTTTGGTCCAATATGGCTCTAAAACATTTTGGGTTGAGACCCCTGTGTTAGAGGAATATGACCAGAAAACTTTTCTTTTTGGAATAATACATTTTTGCTTTAAAACTAAGCCCGTACAGATTTAGTTGTGATACGCCACAGAAAACTAACCATTTCAGCGTTGGGACTCTTTAATAGAGGTGTGGCATCATTTACACTTCCAAACTTTAATTCTTTAACTAGTTGTTACCAGGTATTTCAAACGTGTTCATGCAAATAAAACATTGGTACAAATGTGGAATTTATAGGTGGGACCAAAAAACTGATTGCACCAAATATACAGGACTGTCTCAGAAAATTAGAATATTGTGATAAAGTTCTTTATTTTCTGTAATGCAATTAAAAAAACTAAAATGTCATACATTCTGGATTCATTACAAATAAACTGAAATATTGCAAGCCTTTTATTATTTTAATATTGCTGATTATGGTTTAGAGCTTAAGATTCCCAGAATATTCTAATTTTTTGAGATAGGATATTTGAGTTTTCTTAAGCTGTAAGCCATGATCAGCAATATTAAAATAATAAAAGGCTTGCAATATTTCAGTTGATTTGTAATGAATCCAGAATGTATGACATTTTTGTTTTTGTAATTGCATTACAGCAAATCACAATATTCTAATTTTCTGAGACAGTCCAATTAATTGATTCAAAGAGAGTTGTCATGGCTGTTATGAAAGAGTATGTATCATTGAAATGGGAACACAAATGTAATTAGGTACTGGTCCAAAAATAGTGACTGCAGAACTTTAGTGAAGTGTTTTCTTTTTCCTCAATTACATCAGCATGTAAAAAAAAGAAAGAAATCTGACATAAGGAAAACAGACATTCCAAAGAAACTGTCCAGAGGTGAGTGGTGCAGGGAGGTCAGCTGACAGCAGAGGAGGCTGCAGGAGAGACCACCCACTTCCAGCTGCTGCAGGAGGTATTTGGAACTTCAAACTTTCATACAGTCCATGCTTTCTGTCCACTGCACAAAATGCTCTCTCTTTTTAATTTCCGTCAAAGGCCGTACAAACTGTAGGATGAGATGTGAAGGAAATGCCACCATGTTGATGAATGAGTGAGACTTGGGGCAGCAGATTTAGCGACTGAAGCAGCTCCACCTGACCAGAGGAGGAACCTGCAGCTGTGCTGGCGTCCACACCAGCGCTCACATGGCCCCGTTTTAACCGTGTCTAGGGTTTACTAACACTTTCCAAGGCGTTGCTCATTCACGGGATTACCGCTTAAGCAGCCAAACACTTTACATCTAACTCTCTTCCAAACACAACACGCAGAACCGAGCTGGGCAGCGATGAACGTGTGAGCTGCAGGTTCAGGCCACAGTGCTGCTCACCCACAAGTACTTTACTTTGCATTTATTTATTCAGCACAAGTTTAAAAAAAAAAAAACAGTACATGGAGGGAACGAAGCCTGAAGGGCTTGTACAGAGTTCCACTCATCAACAACTGTGATGAAATAACAAAGATAATGTACAGCAAATTAAAAAAATATATACAGGCCTGTCTCAGAAAATTAGAATATTGTGATAAAGTTCTTTATTTTCTGTAATGCAATTTAAAAAAAAAAAAAAAAATGTCATATATTCTGGATTCATTACAAATCCACTGAAATATTGCAAGCCTTTTATTATTTTAATATTGCTGATTATGTCTTACAGTTTAAGATTAAGATTCCCAGAATATTATTTTTTTTTTAAATAGGATATTTGAGTTTTCTTAAGCTGTAAGACATGATCAGCAATATTAAAATAATAAAAGGCTTGCAATATTTCAGTTAATTTGTAATGAATCCAGAATGTATGACATTTTTGTTTTTGTAATTGCATTACAGAAAATCACAATATTCTAATTTTCTGAGACAGTCCTGTATGTTTATATATAGATTTATTTTCTTATTCTTAGTTTAACCTTTGACAAACTAATCTAGGTACATTCATGAATATATTAGTGCAGCAGGTTTCTTCAGAGCCGTGTTCAGAGTGCAGACAAAGCGTGCAGGGATCCTTTCATTCCTCTCTATCTCTTTCCTCTCTCGCTCTCTCCCCCTGAAGCCCCGGGGTCCCTAGAAGTCAATTAGCAGTAGAAGAACAAAGATAAATGCTTTTCTCCACGCTGGCTCAATCCTGCCTTTGCTGCTCGCTGGCAGGTGGCATTCATACCATCACACACACACACACACACACACACACACACACACACACACACACACACACACACACACACACACACACACACACACACACACACACACACACACACACACACACACACACACACACACACACTACAGGACAAGATGAGGGGCCACAGATAATGAGGGCTGTGTGGTGTGGGGGGTTGTGCACTAACACAGGCCTTATATTCATGAGATAATTCACCCTATACAGCCTTTAAAATACCCACCACTCCCAAACCTTCCATCACCGCCAACTTTTCCATTGTGTCACTATTGTAAAAGTTTTCAAAGACTGTGTGTGTGTGTGTGTGTGTGTGTGTGTGTGTGTGTGTGTGTGTGTGTGTGTGTGTGTGTGTGTGTGTGTGTGTGTGTGTGTGTGTGTGTGTGTGTGTGTGTGTGTGTGTGTGTGTGTGTGTGTGTGTGTGTGTGTGTGCAGCAGCTTACTTTTGGTGGTAACCGGGTGTAATTACAGGGCTGTAATAAAACCTTTTTTTTTCTCATTAGTTGAACATTTTGTTGAATAAAAAAAGTGGGAAAGTAGACGAGTATGCAATGAGCAACTTTTATGCTCAAACGTTTATACCGTAACAAGACGACGAAATCATGTCTTACAAAAAGTGATCAAAGTGTAGACATTTAGCTTTCACAAAAAATGTTCACAAAAATGTGGCGTTTTCCATTTAAGGATTACACTCAGGTTACGATATGTACCTCCATTTTCAGGGGCTCACAAGTATTTGGAAAATCAACTGAAGTCAGGTGTCCATTCCCTCATCACCTTAAGACCAACGAAGCATATAAAAGGTCAAGAGTTGATACTGAGGCTCCTGTTTGACAGGAGATACAGATATGGAGCCATCTGAAGTCCAAGGAACAGAGGTGTCTTCAGTATTCACATTGATTACTCAGGTAGAAGTATAGATACTAGAGTTTAAAAATACTCCTGAGTTGAAGTATCAACTCAAGTTTTTTACTAGTAAAAGTATAAAAGTACTGGTTTCAAAACTACTTAAAGTATAAAAGTAAAAGTAATGTAAGGGGGAAAAAGCCATTGAAAATGAATGTATCTTAGTATGATGTAAATATATTAAAGAAGCATATATGTGTACTATTGAGCATTAACATGTGTTTCAGAGAGCAGCAGATATGATGACTAGTTGCCTATAAGTATTGTAATGGTGCAAAAAGTCAAACTTCAGAGACATGTTATCATTTATCCTAACCTTTATTGGAATGTACATCCAAGTTTAGTTGCAGGAATCTGAGGGAACGGATGTAAGAACAAAACTGGACAAGAACATCTGAAACAACCACAACCAAATTCACTCTATCCGGATGGAGCAATTTAACTGGATAGTTTTATTTTAAAGGCCCAAATGAAATAGAGTAACGAGGCTGTTTTTAAAATGTAAGGAGTAAAAAGTACAGATAACGGCGAGAAAATGTAAGGAGTAAAAGTAAAAAGTCGTCTGAAAAATAATTACTCCAGTGAAGTATAGATAACCAAAATTTCTACTTTAGTAAGGTAATGATTCGTACTTCGTTATTTGACACCTCTGCCAATGAGGTGAAAGAGGCATCATGAGATGGAAACAGCAATCAACAGATTGGTGTGTTCCTAAAGAGAGAAAGCCCTGGTGAGATGGGTGCTTGACTCTGGAGAAGGCATCATTAACCTTATCATGGTTTAAATCAGCAATTAGGAGTCACCTTCATGGATGTAGATGTAAGGAAAATATCCAGAAACATGGAAAGCAGCCTCTTTCCCACTGATACCTACTCAGCTCGGCTCTGGAGTCACAGGAAACCAAGACACACGTGTTTCAGAAGGAAGGGAAGAGAAAAGGAACATCCCATGATTCAAAGCATACCACATCTTGTATCAAGTACGGTGGAGTCTGTGTTGTTGCCTGGGCGTGCAAACTGCATGTGGAACAGGATCACTGGTGTTTACTGATGATGCAGCTGCCGACAGAAGTATGATGAATTCTGAGGTGCGTTGGTCTTTATATTCCAGGTCACATCCAGCCATGCTGCAGAACAGTGCAGACTGATCATGACCCTGCATTTACAGGACAAAACTAAAAGCAGAAAGGCTTGAAAGCGAAGCAGCAGTTGAAGGTGAAGGTCTGGCAAAGGAACTCCGGGAAGAAAAATCAGAAAGTGGTGATTTTTATGGACTCCAGACTTCAGACAATCATTCACTGCAAAGGATGTTCGTCCAGGTTTTCAAAATCATGGTTATATTTACAATTATGCCACTTTGTCCAAATGCTTTCAAGTCCCTGGATATGAAAGGATTTTGAGACGTCAGCTTCATAAACAGGAAGAGCTGAAAGCAGAACATTAACATTAACAACTTGTTAATATTATGAAAATGGGAAAAGGGAGTTTTGTGCATTCAAAAGCTGTTTCCTCTGTCCCTCAGTAAGCCTTCTGAAGTCCAACCAATCAGAACACATGAGCCTAGGCTGCTGGTTTTCAGGAAGGCGTTCTGGGTTTCTGTCCTTGTGAAATAATTATAGGATCTTTTAAGTCGCGCTGGGTGCAGAGCTCTGCATGTACCAGAAATCAAAACTAACATGATACGGCCACTGTGATGAGTTAAACGGCTTATGGATCAGATAGTTCAAACCTCATTGCTGTAGGAATACCTGTCTGTAGTCTGTCTTTTGAAAAGATTCATCCAGGAAGTAAAGCACAGAAAACACCAGCCAAAACCCATTCTCCATCTGCACGACTGGAAGAAGATTTACGTTTATTATTACAAATAATTCAAGCTTTAAAGCTAACAAGTAGGAGGTTTCTGCCTTTTTGAATCTATATCTACATTTTTTTTTTCTTTAAAAGCTATTCAAGGTACACATTTTAAAGAAATGTTAGCGATTACTCAGCTCGACTCATCTAAAAATTGAAAGTGCTCTCCAGTCAGCGCATCATACAGGACTGTCTCAGGAAATTAGAATATTGTGATAAAGTCCTTTATTTTCTGTAATGCAAAAATGTCATACATTCTGGATTCATTACAAATCAACTGAAATATTGCAAGCCTTTTATTATTTTAATATTGCTGATCATGGCTTACAGTTTAAGAAAACTCAAATATCCTATCTCAAAAAATTAGAATATTCTGGGAATCTTAATCTTAAACTGTAAACCATAATCAGCAATATTAAAATAATAAAAGGCTTGCAATATTTCAGTTGATTTGTAATGAATCCAGAATGTATGGCATTTTTGTTTTTTTAATTGCATTACAGAAAATAAAGAACTTTATCACAATATTCTAATTTTCTGAGACAGTCATATAAAAAAATAAAATAACTGAAAAATAATCAAATAAAATGTAATATAAAATATAAACAAATAAAAAAAAAATATATATAAAAATATATCTAGACATATATAAGCGTCAGTCAAGAAGAGAGTTTAAAATGTTATAATTTTTGCTGCCACTTTAACATTCTCAGGAAACACTCTGTATTCAGCCATGAGTTTTACTGTTTGCAGAGAAGTCTGCTGGAGTGAAGAATGTGAATCTTGTTAAAATGGTGAGTTACTACATAAACCTAACCCAGTTTTTCTGCCTCTTCAGTCCAACTGTGACTTGCTCACACAAGACAGGCCTCCGGGGTGTTTGGGATGAACGATATCATTGTCCTTGACTTAAAAATGGCCATCAACAGTTGATGCTCCAGATCTTTGTCTCCTTCTGCTCCTCCCCAGGTGAACACGCCCTCCCTTTTCTCTTCAGTCATAACGGACGTCTTGTCTGTATCGAATCCACATCTCCACTCTCATTCCGATTCATGACCGCTTCAGTCTGCTATTGTTCCCACGGAGACTCTCTGCGTCATGAATAGCCAATAAAAAGCCCATTGCTCCACGGTGAATCTGAGTTGAAGAAAAGCTGCTTGGAGTTGTAGTGATGGCTTCCATAGAGCTCTAAACGTGGAAACCATCTGTTCACTCGGTCTCCTGCTTGCTGTGTGAAAAGAATCATTGAGTGTTATAGAGAGCAAAGAATAGATCCCTCTACTGCTGATTTGTATTCTTTAGAAAGGGCCAGGGGTTTCACACCACATCTGCCCCTCAACTCCACGCTGCCCCATTCACTATGCCATCAATTGCCACACTCAATTAAGCCCTCATAATCCTTTTATCGACACACACAAGGGCTTCATCGAGCATCATGCCTGCCATGGAGAAGTGGCAACAAATGAGACTTTAGTGACTGTTTTCTTTGGGGAGAGGGCAGGGAAACAATGCAGATTGATGGCAGCGTGAGTCCTTCAACACTTCATAATGGCTGAAAAGCTGAGTGCCGCAGCAGCTGGCACCGAGCACGAGCTCCACGGTCTATTTGTCAGCCATTGTTCTACGGATAATGAGCTGCCTTTTCACTTCAGTGTCACGATTAATGAGAGGAGGTTGAGTCAACAGGCGGTCGGTCAGGCGCATGCAGGCTGCAGGACAGGAACTGTGAACACGGAATAAATGCCAATGGTGACCGTATTTAAGAAGCTCTTAGTTCAATCCCAATTAGTTTTGCGTGAGCCTGGAGGGATGTGATTACAAAAGCTTCATGTGAGGCCCAGCACTACGACGGAGTAATAGGGCCAAACTAAGAAAAAAAAAAAGGAAAAAACGAAAATAAAGTCATAATAATATGAGAATAAAGTCGTAAAATTACGAGAATAAAGTCATAATGTTGCGAGAATAAAGTTGTAATATTACAAGAATAAAGTCGTAATATTACGAGAATAAAGTCGTAAAATTACGAGAATAAAGTCATAATGTTGCGAGAATAAAGTCGTAATATTACAAGAATAAAGTCGTAATATTAAATATATTATAAATATATAAATATAACTTCACAAGATGCTCAATATTCAACATTTTAACACACTCTTCCTGTTAGAGTTCTCATAAATTAACACTTTATTCTTGTAATGTTACGACTTTATTCTCATAATATTACGATTTTATTCTCGTAATATTACGACTTTATTCTCATAATATTACAACTTTATTCTATTACGACTTTATTCTCGCAATATTAAGACTTTATTATCGTATTGTTACGACTTTATTCTCGTAATATTACGACTTTATTCTGGTAATGTTACGACTTTATTCTATTACTACTTTATTCTCGTAATTTTACGACTTTATTCTCATTATATTATGACTTTATTCTCGTAATTTCGATTTTTTTTGTCTTAGTTTGGCCCTAATACTCCGTCGTACAGCACGGTCACGGCAACAGGAAAACAGCTCACCAGTCCACCAGAAATGGCAAAAAAAAACTTACGGTAAAATATTCAGCCTTTTCCCTATAGAGATCATGTCATAAGAGCAGTATTTTTCTCCACATTTCATACAAACATGTCAAAAAGCATGATATAAACATTGTGAGTGTGCAGGGCAGCATCCACATCAGCTTACGTGTATTAGTTCTAACCCAAACCGCGTGTTTTAAGTGCCATTTCTGACCCTTTCTGATGCTGTGTAAAAGAAAAGTAAAAGGAATGTGGAAAGCTTTGTGTTTCATACTCTAGCCAAGTTATGCCATCCTCCATCCCTTTTCCACATAAGCACTCAAACTGTGTAAAACTGTAAAGGGGGAGAGACTGAATGCCATCACACTGAATATGTACCTCATCATGTAGCGACAAACACAACAGCCATGTAACCACTTAATGAAAATCAGACTCCGCTTTTGAATCGTGATTCAACAGAATAATAATTTTAAAAAAAATGGCCTTGACAAATTAGTTGGTGCCCTAAGAAAAGTGATAATTTGATCATAGAGACACGTTAAACTAAAGTGTATCTTGTAATTAGCATCACAGGTATCTTCCATCTTCAGACAGTTTCACTAAAGTGTTAAGATTTGCTGCTCTGCTTCTTGGTATCATGGTGTTTCCCACTGAACATGGACCAGAGCAAGTAAAAGAGGGATTTGTGAGGAGAGCAGAAAGAAAGTTACAGACAGGCATGTTAAAAGTGAAGGCTAGAAAACCATCTCCGAGTAGCTTGATGCTTCGGCCACTACAGTTGGAGATTACATCCAAAAGTTTGGGGTGGGGTAATTTTAAATTCATCCACAAATTCTACTTAACTCCAATAAAAATGCATAAAATATCAAAGGATATTTCGTCAAAGTGTCCCAGATGTAAAAAGATTGAGGGGTGCATATGTATGCATATGTTCTGGGAATGCGACCGCTTACAAAGTTATTGGAATTCAATTCATTCCCTTACACAATTAATCCTGGACAAAAAATTTGATTTAAGCAGTAGTTTATATTTATTAAATGACACATATAATTTACAACTAGATAACAAAAAATGCAGGATATTAATTTTGATCACTTACTTTGCAAAAAAATGAATACTTTTATTTTGGAAGAACGATTCCCCGCCATCTTATAAGACTTTCATAGATCAAATCACAGCATTTCTACCATTAGAAAGACTAAGATTGGAAAAATATAACCGTGGCATCTTTTTCAAGAATTTTGGTTCCCATTATTCTCTGGTTTAGAGAACTTCATTGTACGCTGATTGCAGTTTTATTGCTGTCATTTACTTATTTTCCATATTGTTATTCACTCACCTTTTTTTTCTTTTTTTTTCTAGTTTATTTATTTTTATTTATTTATTTATTTCTTATGTATGTTTTTGTGCTTTTTTTTTTTTTTTGGGGGGGGGGGGGTGTATTTGATTGCCTTTCTTTTGTGAAATAAAAAGATATATAAAAAAAAAAGAAAAAAAAAAAGAAGTTTGGGGTGGCTGTAGTCAACCTCCCTGGATGTGACCAAGACCACAAACTGAAGAGACTGACAATACGAATAATAACCAAAGAGCCCACAACAACTTCCAAAGAGATTCAATTAGAGTCCGATCACGCCATCCATCACGGTTTGAGCCAGACGTAGACAGCCGAGATAGGACTCTATTGAAAGTTAAACATTAAAACGCCAGACCAGAATTTGTCTAAATGCATACTGAAAAGCTGTAAAGTTTCTGTTAGAGTGTTCTTGGGATTGATGAGACAAACTGGAGCTTTTTGGCAAGCCCCATCAGCTCTGTAACAGAAGCACAAGTAAAGCATTAAGAGAAAAAAAAACACCCTGTAGCTTCTTGTGAAACAGTGAAGAGGCTCAGTTATGTTCTGGAGCTACTTTGATACAGAGTAGTTTAAAAATATGTGTAAGTGAAGTTTTAGGAATATCAAAACATTGTGGAGCAAAATGTGCTGCCCAGTGTCAGAAAACATGGTGTCAGTTGCAGGTAATGGGTCCTTTTACAGGTTAATGATCAAAACAATCAACTAAAAGCAGCCAAGAATGACTAAGGCCACGTTTACACATAGCCGGGTATTTTTACAAAAACGGATATTTCCCCCTCTACGTTTTGAAAAATACCATCATTTTTACACGAACCTGCATAAATACACTGTTAAGGTGCTCTGAGCAGCCAAACCTACAGGGGGCAGTGTAACGAGAAGCATAGAGTCATGCTAGCCAATCAGAATCCTGGACAAAAACATCAACAAATGACACGAGTCTTTGGTTTGGAGTGACAGAGAAGTCGAGTTACTTTTGAGTGTGACTTTAGAATATAAAACAGGTAAAATACAAGAAAATATTGACGGTGGCCAAACAAATTGTAAACACAGGTCACACACATGACGCTGCACTGCAAAAACTCAAAATCTTACCAGGAGTATTTGTCTTATTTCTAGTTAAAATGTCTCATTTTTAGTCAAAAAATCTCATTACACTTAAAACAAGAGTCATCCCCAGATAAATAACTTGTTATTTGACAATTTTCCCCTGTGTCAAGTAAATTTTAACTTTTTTTCCAGTGATGAGTCTTGTTTTAGGTGTAATGAAATTTTTTTTGACTAAAAACGAAATATTTTAACTAGAAATAAGACAAATATTCTTGTTAAGATTTTGAGTTTTTGCAGTGTGGTGACGTTTCTTTGGCATAATGTGACGTTCTGAAGCCTAAATCTCCGTTTCTCTCTGTTTACAAGCAAACGTGAAGACTGAGGTTTTGCAAATCTCCACTTTGGCCGGAGTTTTCAGAAATTATCCTTTTTGATGACTTTGAAATTCGTTTTGGTGTAAACGTATGGAGCTAGAACAGTCTCATAATTCACAAATGCACAGGACAAGTTTTACAAATGCACGGACCGATTTGCAAATACACACACCGTTTCACACGTGCACAGGACAAGTTTTACAAATGCACAGAACGATTTGCAAATACACACACCGTTTCACAAATGCACAGAACAATTCACACGTGCGTAGGACAAGATATACAAATGTATTTTTGATGCACACACAAATATAACCTGATTTACACATGTTTTTTTGTCTGTGAGCTGCGCTGGATTTGTGTGTGAGTTTTGAGACTCCCCTGACGTGACTAGATGCACAAATAGGTTTTTTTTTTAACACGGAAGGATCTGCAACCAATCAGATTAAAGGGGCGGATACACCTGCTGTTTGAGCTGCGTTAGCGCTGTTCACTTAGAAAAGTGATTCATATTTCAAGTTAGTGGAGTGAAGATAAAAAAACAGTTACAGGAGATAAAATATAAATAAACAGGATGGAGAGGAGATCATTGCTGCTTTTCTTGTGATCCCGGTAAATAAAACAGCGCGATTGGAGATGGTTTGTCGGGCTGTTCAACCCGTCGGGAGAGCTCTAGTCCTGCCGATGCAGCAACTGATGATGAGAAACAGTGGAGATTTTTGTATATTTGCTCTGTTTGGTTTCACGAAGTATTACTGTCCCGCTGATTCAGCTCAGAACTAGACAGACAACAGAGAGCTGCTGCGCTGTCTGATGGGGACGAGCTGCAGGTGGAGCAGCAGCGCATGTCAGGAGATTAATTTACTGAAATATCTGGAGTAAAGTCGGTATCAGTCGACTGATAACCGAAGAACCTCTGTATCCAGCTCAGATGTTTGATGATCGGTGGACTAAACCCCGACCAGCATCATCACCGCTGCATCTTCCCATGAGCATGACTCTATCTGCATTCTGCACCGGGAATGTGTTGATCTGCCGCCGCTGTTTTGACACATGTTTGTCTCTGTGTGGTGGCGATGTCACATCATAAATGTGAGGATAAAAGCTGCTTGTTTCTGACCTCCACGTCTCACTGGTCAGCTGGTCTGACCGGGAGCAGCGCCGCTCGCGGCCAGAGCCAGAACGACCTGCAGCAATATTCACCCCCGTCAACAGGCTCGTTCTCCTGAAAGACACCTGTAGTTCAAATACAGAAATATCTCTGCTGTTTCTCATCATCAGTTGCTGCATCGGCAGGACATGGACCTCTCCAGTCTCCTGACGGCTCTGGTTGAACAGCCTGACAAACCATCTCTGATCGCGCTGTTTTCTTTACCGAGATCACAATAAAATCAGAGCAGTGATCTCCTCTTCATCCTTATCTTTTATCTCCTGTTGCTGTCTTTACTCCACCAACTCCAAATATTAATCACTTTTCTAAGTGAACGGCGCTAACGCAGTTCAAACAGCAGGTGTATCCGCCCCTTTAATCTGATTGGTTTATGAGTAAATCGTCCCCCACGTAGGTCTGCTCTGATGATTGGCTGGAACAAATGAAGACATCTGATTGGTTGCAGATCCTTCCGTGTTAAAAAAAAACCTATTTGTGCATCTAGTCACGTCAGGGGAGTCTCAAAACTCACACACAAATCCAGCGCAGCTCACAGACAAAAAAACATGTGTAAATCAGGTTATATTTGTGTGTGCATCAAAAACACATTTGTATATCTTGTCCTACGCACGTGTGAATTGTTCTGTGCATTTGTGAAACGGTGTGTGTATTTGCAAATCGTTCTGTGCATTTGTAAAACTTGTCCTGTGCACGTGTGAAACGGTGTGTGTATTTGCAAATCGTTCTGTGCATTTGTAAAACTTGTCCTGTGCATTTGTGAATTATGAGACTGTTCTAGCTCCATATAAACGAACAGCCAAAACGCATGAAAACACCACCGTTTTTGCTACGTGTAAACGGGGCCTAAGAACCACACATTGGATGATTCTGAAGTGTCCTTCTATGAGTCCCAATGTAAGTCCTATTGAACATCTGTGAAAGACGCGGATATGCAGTCTGGAGACCAAACCCTTTAAACATGAGGAGTGGACCTAAATACGTGTCCACAGCTGAAGGAGTCTCTAAGAGTTACAGATATCGCTTGATTGCAGTGATTGCCTCAAAAAGTTGTGCAACAAAATATTAAGTTGAGGGTGCCAGCTGTTTTGTCAAGGCCAGTCTTTTTTATCATGATTTCTGGCACCACTTGAAATGTGGACAAATTTACTGTCCTTACGCTACGCTACAGAGTAGAACTAAAAGATTTGGTGATCCTCCTTTTATCCACTATGCTCCAAAACTGTGGAACAGCCTGCCGGAGGATCTGAGAGGAGCTGGAAATGTGGACATTTTTAAACGTAGACTAAAAACTCATCTCTTTTTTTTTATGTAGCATCAAATTTTAGTTTTATTCTGTTTAACATTTTTTTAAAGGTATCTGTTTTATTTATTTATCTATTTCTTGTAATGTTTTTATTATTATATTTTATTGTTATGGACTGATTATTTTTTAGCCTTAATCCTTGAACTTTTATTTATTTTTTTTCATTTTAATTAACTATATTGTATGTCAGTGTGCATTGGTCTCCCAGTTTTTATTTTTTTGGTCTCCCAGTTTTTAGTTTTTATTTTTGTTTATTACGCTTATTTTTCAGTCAAAATGTCAAAGCACTTTGTATTTCATGTACCTGGATGAAAGGTGCTATATAAATAAAATTTGATTGATTGATTGATTGATTGATAGCTTCTGTAGAAATTTGACTGGATATTTTACTAAAAGCTTTGCCATTTTCATGCACTAGTAAACCGTTTTACTGTTGCTGTGACCGTTAACATTACACAACATTAAACTTTCAGACAGGGTTTATGTGTTCCTGCACTACTCCAGTGATACAATTTTAGCAGATTAGTGTTATTTTAAATTCTTCAAAATATTGTATAGCCTGATTCTGTATGAGTATCATTGAGAGTTGTGGCTGTGCCAGAGAGGTGTGTGTCACATGAAGGTCATTAAGAGCTTTATATGTCAGGAGAAGAATTTTAAATTCTATCTGTAATTTTATAAGTATCTAATGAAGAGAAGCTGGGGAAACTGGGGGAACATGCTCTCTCCTGCTAGTTCTCGTCAGAACCGCAGCTGCAGCATTTCAGATGAGCGGGAGAGTTTTTAGAGAATTTTCAGGACAACCCAATAATAAAGAATCATTATAGTCCAATCTTGGAGAAACAAATGCGTGGATCAGTTTTTCTGTGTCAGTCTGAGACGGAGTGTTTCTAATTCTAACAACAGTATGAAGGTGAAAAAAGGGGGTCCTATAAACCCATTTATCTGCGAATCAAAGGACAAATTCCGGTGAAAAATAACTCCCAGTTGAGGTTTCTAACTGTAGTACCAGAGGCCGAGGTGATGCTATCTATAACTACAAAGCTAGATCTGGGTCTGGTTTTGTTTCCTGACCATGAAGAAACATCTCTCCCTCTTCACAGATGCACTACACCCCTGCAGCACGTCTGTGTGGAGAAAGAGTTAAAGTGCAGCAGAATCATAAACACAAACACCCCTCCAAGCTGAAAATAACTACTTCAAAGCTCACTCGTGTCTTGGACTTTCTTCCACCTGACCTCTGAATATTTGTGGGACACATGAAGATTATTTCATCACAGCCTCAGTTATTTCACCCATCATGAAATTATTTATTAAATTCAAAACGAATGCAGAAAAGAATTAATTTTCTGATTAGTTTCAGCTTTTTATACCACATTCCTCCCAAAATAAAATGCTTCACAATTGAAGTGTAATTTTAGAGTCAAATCATTTCTTTTATGTGGCTTTCTTCTTGGTGAATAGTAGATCTGGATAAACTCATGAGCCAAGGCCTCTGGAAACCAGACATTTAATACAGGTCTTGGATGCTTCCAATCTCAGGAATAAAGAGCCCAAATGGCCTCAAGAAGAAAATGATTTAATATAACTCTCTGGAAGTTTATTTTCATCACATTTAGGCACATTTTTTAAGAATATGTTTACAGATTTATGCACCAAACTTGTGCATAACATGTTTTTTCAGCAGAAGAAAATGGAGATGAATGTGGAATTTTGGATCATAAGATAATGAATCATCCTCTCCTAATGGGAGTGTGCTTAATCATCTATTCTCCTAGTGTCAAATCAACAAAAGGCTCAACACACACATCCATATAGCGCTCTGGGAAAAACACTTCTGGGAAAAGCACTATAATAACTTTTATGGAACGCCTCTTGCAGCCATAATTGTTCCCAACTCCAATAATGAAAGAGAAACGGGCAAGATGCTTCATTAGAGCGTCAAATGTCACAAGACAACATGTAAAACAAGGCGAGAATGTGTTAGAAAGACTTCAGCTCTCATGAAGTGTTGAAATGAAAACCATATGCAGCTGCGAGCCAGAGGCTTGTGTAATCCATCACTTTGTAATGTGTTGTTTTGTCTGGTTGAAAAATACAAGGAAATCCTCGGAAAATGTTTTCCACTGGAGGAAGCAAAAGTTGCTCCAAATCCCCGGGAACTCTTCTGCATAATGCTTACATCACAAAAGCTTAAAAAGAAGTGAAACCACGTACTCTAATCTTCGTGATTATTGATATAGTGCATTCTGGAGGATCGGCAGCAGCAGGTGTCTTTCTTTATATATACATATAAATATGATGTGCCAAATATTCATAATCATCTGTGACTTAAGAAAATGCCTAAATAATATGTATATGCAGCTGAGGGGATGGTCAGTAGATTTAAAAAGTATTTTAACTTAAAGGAGCTTGAGGCAGGATTTATTAAAAAAAATGCGTATACATTTTAAGTTTTCTAGTAATAATGTCAGATGAAGCGTTCCAAACCCAAAAGAATGATCCCTCTAGTGTATCTCTCCGTTGCCTTGAACAGGCTGTGTGCTGCAAAATGTGCTGCAATTGTGACCCGAATTTCCCGCGCTGTCCTGCGTATGTGACGTCACATGACGCTGCATGCAGGTTCTCCCCGTTCTCCTGTGCCGGCTTCACTGTTGGCTGCAGTACCCCCGACGGCCGTCGTGGTGAAGGTGGCGCTAGAGAGTCTCATTTCTTAAAAGGAGCATCAAGCTCCTTTAAAGGAGCTGTATGTAAGAGCAATAATAAAACGAATCATAAAATGACCCCGATATGTCAACAGACATTTAAAAATCATGTTCATTTCAAATACTTATGTCACTGACAACAGCACTCAAGCCAGGATATTCCAGTTTAAAAAGAGGAGTTGCAGCCCTGTGATGTTGATGTTTTCATTTTTTGTTTTGGCCTGAAGTTCCACCCTCCACCTATCTCCCAATCACCAAGTCAGTATTGTTTCTGAAGCTCCACCCTCCACCTATCTCCCAATCACCAAGTCAGTATTGTTTCTGAAGCTCCACCCTCCACCTATCTCCCAATCACCAAGTCAGTATTGTTTCTGAAGCTCCACCCTCCACCTATCTCCCAATCACCAAGTCAGTATTGTTTCTGAAGCTCCACCCTCCACCTATCTCCCAATCACCAAGTCAGTATTGTTTCTGAAGCTCCACCCTCCACCTATCTCCCAATCACCAAGTCAGTATTGTTTCTGAAGCTCCACCCTCCACCTATCTCCCAATCACCAAGTCAGTATTGTTTCGGCATCCGGGTTGCCAGCTCGGCTCTAATTATCGTGGCCTTGGCAGCCTACGTTCCTGCTGCATTCTGCAGCCTACCTGGCAACCTCTGGTCGGGGGGAGGAGGGGGAGGGTACACGCCGCTCAACAATATTTTGAAAGTGACTGCAGATGGCTCCTTTAAATGATTTTGAACCTTTGGCTTCTTCTCTGTTCAGCACAACAATCTCTGCTCGTATTTTTGTTATAGTGACTTTTTATGGCGGCATGAAGATGAAAGGGGAAACCTCTAAGTTGGGGGTTTAGGAAACACCTTTCCCAGTTCATTAGACACCCTGTAAAGTTTGTAAACCCTTCATATACAGCAACAAACTGGCCCGAACATGGACTATTTCTGTGGAGGGTTTCCTCTAACTTTCCCTGTACTGCAGTGATGGTTCCAGTGGGGCTGAACTTTGACCCAAAGCTGTGTTAGCACCACACTACTGACTGCTAAAAGCTCCGAAGCTTTTATGTTATTGCACCCTGCAGGCCATGAAAGGACAGCAGGACATGGAGAAACAAATTCTCCTTTTCTTTTCTTCTCTGTATTAACTCTTTTCTAGAGCCGTTTACACTTCTTCACTCTGAGCAGGAGTTCTGCATCTGCAACCCTGAGTGGAAACTGGGGGAGTCATTATGTTAAGTGAGGGAACTGTTTTGGCAAAGCTGATTTTAAAAAGCGTTACTGAACAT